>NW_028186612.1:0-2091 GCF_003343005.1 Rhea americana
CCGCCCGGTGCCTCCCGGCCGCGCTACCTGCGGGCGGGCGCCGCGGCGGCGGCGCTGCGGGAGGCGCCTTTCCCGCCCCTCGCTCCGCTTTGCGAGGTGCCGCTTGTGCCGGCGCTGGTTCTAGCGGCGGCGGAATAAACATACGCGGGATCCGTAATTGAATCATTCCTTTCCGAGCTGGACAGGAGCCTTTGATCATTTATAGCAGCTTCAAAAACAATATGGAACAGAGAGCTTTCGCCCTGACAAGGCGACGCGACGCCGCGTTGCCCCCATCCAAATACATCCCTCGTCAAAATAACCTTTTTTCTTTCTTTTTTTTTTTCCTACATGGAAAAGCTGCCACATTCCCCCCTTCTCCTCCTTTTGTCTTTATAAATAAATCGCTCGGAACAAAATTGGGGATCAGAGCCTCTCTGGATGGCAAAGGGGGGGGGAGCCGTTTGGCAGCGGGGGCTCGGGGGCGGGGGCGGTGGCCCGGGAGGCCTGCGGGGCGCCGGGGCCCGCTCAGTCCCCGCGGGCATCGCCGCCCCGACGGGGCGCACGGCGAAGCGGCGGCCCGGGACCCCGCTCGGGACTCTGCCCCGCTCCGTCACGGTTCTCTTTGGGGGAGGCTTCCCCGTGGATGTCCGGTTCGCAGGGCTGGAGGAAAGGGCACAGCGGATCCCTCCACGCCTCTTCTTCTTCCTTTTCTTTTTACCTTTCTTGTATTTTATTTTATTTTATTGTATCTTATCTTGTCTTATCTTATCTTATCTTGTCTTATCTTATCTTATCTTATCTTATCTTTTCTGCTTTTCTTTTTTTCTTTTTTCCCCCTTTTTTTTGTACCAAGGATATTTCGCAGCGCGTTGGGTTCAGCAGGGAGATCAGATATTGCTGATCCAAAGTTGTTTTGCTCAAACAAGCACCTAGAGGTTAATTTCTTGAAGTGCCCCATGAAAAGCGATTAGCCTGTCTCCCAAGAAGTATTTTCTAATTACTTGGAAGCTCTCGTTTTTGCTACTACCCCATAATTAAACGTGTTCAAGGTGCTGCACTTCAAATATTTCGCTCCCGGGCGGACCTAAGTTACTGACAAGAACTTAAAATATCCTGAAATGCGCATTACCTGCCCCGTGTATCAAACAGGCGTTTTTGCCGCTGCTGCTGATGTCACGTTAACATTTCCATTCGTTACCCTCGTCTTTCACGGGGATATTTATACTCTGTATAAGGCAAGGAAGCGAGGAGAATTCCTTAGATAAACTCCAAAGCAGGAGATAAACAAAGCTGTACAAAACAATTACCGAAACTGCCTGTCCTCTGACAATAATCCCGCCGCCTTATTGCAAGGCAGCACCTAAGGTATGCAGGACGGAGGGGGGTGGCGAGGGTGAAGGGGCGAGCTGATACCYAGCTGAGGAAAATCGCAATGATCTTATTTTCCAAGGTTATTTTTATCTCAAACTTCAATCTTTCTTGAAAGATTTTTTTTTCCAGCAGCAAATTTATTTTCGGAATGCGGGCTCATTGCCAACCCTTTTCCTTACGTACACACAGGTTTCACTCATTAACTGCCGCAGATAACCGGGAGAGGTGTTTTTAAATAGCTTTTTTAAATGTTCGTTTATTTGTTTGTCTCCGCGTAAACTGGCAGACTTGGCCATGGCTAAAGTGAACTCCCCGCCGCCAAAGATATAACTTTCTCTGAAATCTCCATCTGTAGTTTAAAGTAGGCTAATTCCAACCTGTCACCTATTAAAAATGTTTTTTCCCCCTTTCCTGCTGGCCGCGTAAGCCTCTGCGCGGACAGGCGTGTGCGTCCGCGTATTTACAYCTCTGCAACGTGCTCTCTCTCTCKCTCTCTTTTTTTTCTCCCTGCACTTTCTCACGCGAGGCGCAGGGTGTTGCAAAGTTTAAAACTCAGGTGGGAGCCGCGGAGCGCGGTTTTACGGAGGGAGCTGCTCTCTCCCGGCCGCCCGCTCCTCTCCCCGGCGAGGCGGAGCGGCTCTCCGCTGCCCCGCCGATCCCGGGCTGTCGTGTGCAGGGCTGCAGGGGCGATCTGTGGCGTTGCTCCCCTAACCCTGCCCCCTGCAGCTCCTTTTTTTT
>NW_028186612.1:11311-20754 GCF_003343005.1 Rhea americana
CCGAGACTTAAAGGAGTTAATCCTTATAGACACAACAGCTTCTGTTGTGACGGTAAAGTTCAGCAACTCTATACCATTCGGAGTAGTAACAGAGACTCGGGCAGGGAAATGGGATCTGTTCCTAGACTTTCCACATATGTAGCTAATTCCCTTAAACTCCCTTGGATTTACACCTCAGCATTTACTCACAGCTAGAGTAAAGCCACCGCTCTAATTAACTACGCAGCTTCAGCTCCAGCTTCCCACCAGATAATCAACTTTTATGGTCTCTCGAAGGCTACTTTCCAGCTGTCGGAGAGCCGGGAGGAGGGTGCTTCGGAGGGGCGCGGGCCGGGGGCGCCCCTAGCCATGCACCTCTGGGGGTACCGGGCTCCCTCGGCCCCGGCCAGCCGGAGCAGCGAGGGGGCGGCCCGGAGCGCTGCTCCCCCCACCTTTGCTTTCTGTCTTTCCTCCACCCCCCCCCCCCCCCAAAAAAAAAAAAAAAAAAAAAAAAAAAAAAAAAAAAAAAAAAAAAAAAAAAGAAAAATTCTGGGCATGGGCTTCCCTGAAAAGACGAACGAGCATGTTGCACCCTGAAGCCAAAATTCAGGATGGATTTCGGGGGTCGCGGTCTCTGCTCTCTCCTTTTTGTCCCAAGTAAAAGTTTCCCGGGAAAGACAAACAGCCAAACGCCCCCGTCCTCCCCCGGGCAATTCCTCCCTCTATTTCTCGAGCGGCCCAGCCGTCGGGCCGCTGCGCACCGGGCTGTTGGGAACGGGCCCCGGCGCCTCCCCGCGCACCGCCGCGCCGCGCACCGCAGTCGGGCCCCGAAAGTAGGAAAGGCGGCGGGGAGCATCGAGATTACCGCAGGGAAAGGTTTCGTCCCGGCGGGGCGAGCTCGCCGCCTCCCGCCGCAGCAGCCCCGGCTCCTGCAAGAGCTTTGTGATTTGGGGAGAAAAGTGCCGAGTTTCGGCTCCAGGACATAACCGGGGTGTCGAGAGTGGAGCAACTTTTCCTGCCTCTCTTCCTCCTCTGGTCTTCATTTCTTCTTCCTCCCTTCCTCTTTCCCTCCCTCCCTCCCTTCCTTCTCCTCTTCCTCGCCCTTCCTYGCTCTCCCTCTCTCCCTTTCGGGGCGGTTTCCCCAGACCAGCGGGCAGCGGTTTGGAGCTGGCGCCGAGCAGCCCGTCCCGCAGCACACGCCGCTCTCCCTGTTCCGGGCGACCCGGCCGAAGGCGGCCCGCCCCGGCGCTGCGCGGGCGCGCGGCAGCAGCGCATCTGGCCGCTCCTCTCCGCTGCCGCGGCCGGCGCAGCGGCACGGGCGCGGCGGAGCGGCGCCGCGATTGCCCGCATGCAGCAATATTTAGGGCTCGGCGGCCCGAGGCGCAGCAGGGCCGGGCCGGGCCGGGCCGGGCCGGGCCGGGCCGGGCCGGGGCAGTCCGTGCCTGCGCACCGGTGTCCCGGCGGCGCCCCGGCTGCGTGTGCGCGGCGCTGCGCACCCCGATGGGCGCGGGGAGCCCGCGCCGCGCTCGGCTGTTGATCCGCAGAGGTGGATATCGCCTTAGTCTTTATCTTTGTCCTCTAGCTTTCCTGGATTCCCCGGGATGTACTTATCTTGTCTGTCTGGGGCCGCTGCACTAAGTAACTGGGTAAATTGAAAGGCTTTTTTTCCCTTTCTTTCTTTCTTTCTTTTTTTTTTTTTCTTTTTTTCTCCCCCCCCAGCTCACTACCTTTTTTAATTAAAGCCTTTAACTCACCCGGTGTTTACTGTCTTATGTAAAGTATCTAAACAAACAGGCGCAGCCAAACACAAACGCCAAAAGGGAGCCAGCCCCCCATTCTGCCCCCTTCATTGTCCCCAAAAAAAGCGCGCATCTCCCCGTGTCACAGTTACAGTTCCAAAAGGAAATTGCTTTTATTTGTAAAGGAGGCTTTAAAAAGCAGTGACATGAAGGGGAAAAGCTCCTTAAGGGAGGAAGGTCACGGGGTTAGGGGCGAGATTAAAGGACCGAACTTTCCCCCTCGCAGGGAACGAGCCTCCCCAAGCCGGGAGAAGCGATGGCGAGAGGAGGCAGCCAGAGCTGCCGGGCGACGCGGGGGGCCTGGCGGAAGGCAGCCGCTGGACCAGGGGAACCCCCTGGCAGCACCCCTCATCTGTCTGGGGAGGGARCGGGTCCAAGGGATGACCTGTCTCTGCTTGCACCCCAAAATCTCCCTGTTCCTGGTGGGAAACGTTGCGGGGAGCATRCTGGAAGCGCTTGCTGCCCGCGCTGCTCAAGCTCAGCCGGGCGTGCGATGGAGGATGTGGAGGGAGGCCGCRGCAGGGCCCCCTGCCCAAGGTGGGCTGCTCCAAGGAGCAGGGCATTTCTGTGTGGGGGGCAATGGGAGGGGAAAGCCGTTGCCTCCAGCCCTCCCRTCCCCTCTTYGCACCCATCCGCTGGCTGCATTTTRCTTAATAAACACTGCTGGCGCAGGCACAGCAGCACCAGCAGCTCCGGGGCATTTCGGCTCCAGGCAAAGAAGGCTCCCTACATCTTGAGCAATGCCCGGGGCTCCTGGGGCACAGGAGAGGGCACAGAGGAAGATGCTCTCAGTCTGGCCAGCACTGGAAGGGGAATGTGTAAGAAATCGCCAGCACCATGTCTCGAAGCGAGCAGAGCAAGGGGAGGGGGCAGGCTGCCCTCCCCGGTGGCTCTGACAGCGGGGACAGCAGGGGCCAGGCGCCGCGGGATGATCCTAGCAGAGGAGCAGGCCTGCAAGGGTGCAACAGCGACTCCAGAGCAGATCCCYCTGCAGATCCCACCACCTTCCAGCTGGGCTCTGGAAGGGGAGCCCAAGGGAGGCCGAGCTGACAGCAGGAGGGATGGAGATGTTCCCACTCTGGTGTCACCCCCGTRGCATGGCCAGAACTGGCTTGTTGCACACAGGACCCGGCTCACCCAGGCCTTCCCTTTAGGGCTGTGTGAAGCAGCACCCAGGGCACTCGTGGGCATGGATGACATGGAGCGAGTGAGCTCAGAGCAGGACTGTCCATCTCCCATGCACAGAGCAGGTGTCTGCTCCCCAGTCTGGCTCCGTCTGGCTGGTGATCCCCTGCATGGCAAGAGAAGGCAGCTCCATCGGAGCTACTTGCCCTGCTCCTGGGGCATTGCCACTGTGAACAGTGACATTTCTGCACAGCCCTTGTGAGTGCTCCCAGCGGGGGGGGATGTTTGCTAGGGAAGCAGAGGCTGGCCGTGCTCCTGCGCTCATTCCCGTGGTGAGGATGAGGGGGCAAATTCCCCTTGCCTGACCCAAACAGGGTAGCAGAAGCAGCATGGTGTGGTGCTTGCTGCTATCCCACCCACCAGCCAGGATGCTGCCTTCCCACACATTGCCAGCTCAACGCAGCTGAGCAGCTCGGCACACAGCACCGATGAGCTGGATGGGTGCAGGGACRGGCAATTTTGGTCACCATCATGAATCAGTGTCTTTCACTTTGCCACTATTCATCCCGGCCAGTGCCTCTGCTAGTTCCTGGCAGCACAGCCCTGTAGTCTGCTCTCTCCTGTGTTTGACATGCTCACCCACATCTTGAGACATGAGATCTTTCCTCGTGCTGTGCCAAATGCAAGTCCCTCGGAGACCACCAGCGTCCCCAGGTGCCGGGTGACATTTACAGCGAGCGGCGCGGAGCTGGCATGCGGCTGCCTCTGCTTGCCACTTCCATCCCCCAAATCTGTTCTCGCTTTCTTCTCCAAAGTGCAGCAGTCACATTGTCCTTGATATTTGGAGTGTGCGTGCAAGTGTATCTAAGGGGGAGCAAGGGGTGGGGGAATGCGTGGAGGAATATATTCCTCTCCTCAAATATGTGCATTTAAATCTTCCGAGGGAATTACTGACATTAGCCCGCTTTGTTTTGGGGTTTTGTTAATGTCATTCGGTTAAAGCAAAGAAAAAACCCTGCAACTTGGGTAACAAATGCCCAGCTGTGCCTACGAGAGATGCCTTTCTGCACTCTGCCTACAAAAACTGTCCTGATGATAGTAAATAAAATCACCTTCTCCCATGCAGACACCAGAGATCTGCCTTAGCGTGTGCCGAGGTGCCTCCTTTCCCCGTCTCAGTCTGAATCACAGCTCCTCACTCCTGGGCCACCGAGCGCCTGCGAAACGTCCTGTCCACGTTTCTGAGCATCCTTCATGCACAGCCGGTTTGTGTCAAATCCTGCCCTGGCGACGACCGTGCGGACAAGCCACCCCTTGCCCGGCCGCCCCAGCAGCGGTGAAGGTGGCGCGCAGGCCGCCGAGCCAGGCGTGCGGCGCAGAGCCGGTGCCGCCGGCTCGGCACGGGAGCCCCTCCGCTGCCGGCAGAGCGCCGCGCTCACCTCCCCGAGCCGGGAGAGCAACGAGCCCGCTCGCCTCGCCTGCCCCCTTCCTGCAAATAACGGGGGACTCCCGTGGCCTGGGAACGCGCCCTTCCCTTCTGCCTCACCTTTCTGCATCGCCGGTTCTATATAAAACCACACCATAAAGCACAGCACAGCGTACGCTGCTCGCCGGGAGTTGCCTGGGTAGAGTCGATGCACACTGCTTCTATAAATATTTATGGAGATAAAGTCAACTATGGTATGGGCTAACACAAATGTAAATGCTGCCGTACACTCCTAGCAGGCAGCCTACCGCACTGTAAATAGGAATAATGTTTCCTCATGAAATGAGTGTAATGAATCGCTTATACTACGAGGGAAGTAATCACAGCAGCGTTATTGTTATGTCCAGGAGCAGGACGACTACAGCAATGGACAAGATATGCAGGGACGAGGGAGTATCCTGCCATGATATCCGCCGCACAACCGCAGTACGGTCCTATCAGTGACAGGTAAACACTTGCATGCAGRTAAAAACCTCCCTTAACTATTGCAGGAACCAACATACTAGTCTGATTTGGGGAAATGAGGAGTCTTTCTGCTGGTTTGTAGTTGGACCCCAAGCRTAGCTGCCCACCTGCTCTGAGGCCCATGGCTCATCTCCCACAAGAGCTAAAGGCCTGTCGGGGGGACCGCAGGAAGGTGCTGAGTCCTGCAGCCATTTGGGAATCTCCCAGCCATGCTGCCCAGTTGCAGAGGCACCCAGCAAACTCAGATTTTGCCAAAAAAGAGGCTGTGCTCATCTCTTAGTGAATAGCTACTTGCTACTGGTCCAGCTGCTGCAGGAGGACAAGGCACCTCCCCAACTGTCCCAGGTGCTGGAGAAGATGAAGAACCACCAGAGAAGAAATGCGAAAGTAGATGGCAGAAATGAGAAAGAAATACTGTTTTTTTTTTTTTTTTTTTTTTTTTTTTTTTACCAGATATGACACACAAGAATATTCTGTCACATTGTTAGATGCGAAGGCAGCTAATGGGCAGCTATTTGTGGCTCAAGAGGCACCATGGAAAGAAAGATTTTTCTGGTGAAAGGGAGGATGAGCAAGAAGTTGGTCAGCCGAAATGGCTGAATTTAGGTGAGATCCCGTGCTGGGAACTCATGTGGCGTGTCCTCAGCCCCTCCAGTATTAAACATCCCTGAGCAGAACTGCAGTTTTCAAATGATTTTATCCTTTAAATATCCATGTGCCCTCAGTTGATGCTGCCAGTTAAAGCTGCCAAGCCCTCCCAGAACTTTGTCTGTGTGTGTGTGTGTCTGTCTGTCCATCTTTCATCTCTCATAGGAGAGGGAAGTTTACTGAAATAAAGAAATAGAGAGATCTGGAGTGAAATCTCCATTTTGCAACAGGCTTCCTAGGTGCTTTGAACGAATCACCTCGTGTCTCTCTTTTTCCCACCATAGTGGTCTCTGCTAACCAGGTCTCACTCTTCCTAGCTCCACCTCTGTAACTTTGCTGAGATATGCTGTAGGTCCTACAGCACACAGCAGCCTCTGGTTTACGTAATTTCTGCAGCTAATCATCAAAGACTTTTGGAGGCCATTTTTGGTCTTGGAAGAGGTGTCCAGAGCAGCAGGCACAGGTGCAATATGCCAGGGACGCTGCCGGTGGATGGGCCATGGCTGCTCTACAAGTCCAGCTGCATCTCTCTTGCTCCCACCGCAGTAACTGAGGACAGATTCCTACCCAAACCAGAACTGTTTTCCCATTACAGCAATTGCACTTTCATGAAGCTTTTCATTCAGAGTAAATCTTTTCTTTATATATCCTACAATACCTACTGGAAAGTTATCACAGTTCAATTCCAACTACTCTCCTGGTTATTCCCAGAGTTTCACTTTTCTGAGTAAATTGCAGTAATATTAACAACATGTTTGCAAATACAGTAACATTTCCACCTGAGGTCTCCGAAGCATACACAAGAACTGTTAAAATGTTTGTAAAAGTAAGGAATGGGAAACTTAAGGATAAAGTCTTTGAGGAACTTCATTTCCTTCTTGTAAATATAACTGATGGTGAAAGGCCAACACAGGGGCCAAGCTGTTCTTAAGTCCATGTAGAGGCTTTTGTACCRTCTAGGTGTCTCCAGGCTGAAGGGCGCTGTGCGTAGCTTGGGACAGAGGCACAGCATAGACGGTGGAGGGAGTTTCCCTGGTTGTGGGCTTATTTTTAATGTCTTTCTCCATCCATAGATTATTCATAAGCACTGGAACTATTCAGTATTTTAAAATTACGAACTATGTAGCTGGGCACATTATTACTGATCTGCCCTGAACAGTATTTTAAAATTACGAACTATGTAGCTGGGCACATTATTACTGATCTGCCCTGAATGGATGAACCGGGCAGTTAGAACCATCTGAAATTTCTAGAGATATTGGATAACATTTAATCACAATTTTGTCTTTGCAGGYATGTTCCAGGCAGGTGATGAATCTATCAGGCCACTCAAGGAAAGTAAAGGCAAAAGAAGCAAGAATGCAGCCAAAGCAAATTGGATTTTTTATTCAAAGGAACATTTCTGGATTTGGGTTTTTTTTGKTTTTGTTTGTTTGGTTTTTTGAGCTATCTATCAGCTCGAGCAGGAAAAGAGACAGCTGGATCATCTTTTTCTTTGGCTGGATAGAGTTTTTACAATTTTATTTTTGCCCATTCAACTCCACGAAAAAGCTGTTGGTAGAGTTGGAGAAAAGATGATGTTGCCTGAAGAGCTGGGCAGCACAGTTTTCAGTCAAAGTGAGTAACGGGACTTGAGAGGTGAGAGCTGCACTTCCACATCAGAAACTCCAGGAAGGGAAAGAAATGTAAATGCATTGCATGGTGCTCTTCTCTCACCATTTTCTGACACCTGCTGCAGGGGAGGGTCCCCTCTTGTGCCATCCAGCAAATCCAGCTGGAGGAAGAAGAGAAGTTTGGGAATATGAATTTTGTAAGAAGCCCTACTGTCCTGCAAAAGAGCACAAAATGTCTCTGCAACAGCACTGCCAAAGACGCCAGCCAGTTTACTGYGTTGCCCTTATTTAGGCCATTTGTGACTTGGGAAAGGTGGCATGTTTGACCAGGTGCGACAGTGATCTCTGYGCTCAAACACAGTGAGGGGTTCGAGTACACCTCGGAGCCCAAGGGGACCTCAGAGGTCGATGTGGCGGTAAGAATGCTGATTGCTGCAGTAACCGTTAACGTGACCGCGCGCCGCCGGGCACCCGGGCGCCGCGAGCACGGGTCTCGTGCTCTGCGCCTCTGGGGTGCGCGGTGCGCGAGCGCAAGCCCCAAGCCCCGCGCTCAGCGTGGACACCTCAGCTGCAGGTGTTGGTTTGCATTAAGACTTGCAATCTGCGTGCAGATGTGYAGCGCTGTGCTTTAAAAGCATATTCCTAACAGCCTGGTATTTGACCTCACAGTTATTTTCAATTAACTAGACTATCAKAAACTATTTTCGTCCTTGCTCGCTCTCTCCCCTGCCGGAGGTTCATGAGGCTGTACACACATTTCTGTGCGAAGAGGGTTGTTTTCCAGAGCTTACGGGTTTATTGTCTWAAGCAAGCTGCATTGCATTAACATGACACATTAGCATGTATTAATATGAGGCGCTTACACACAGTCATTTTTTTTAATGTCTGTTCTTATTCTGATCAGTGGAATGAAAGATGTGGGAAAGCAAAACAGCAAAGTGCAAGGCCCAGCCCTGTGGCCATGCTGTGTGCAAATATGCTGCTGAAATTCATGATTGTGCCACGCGTAAGAAAATTGCCAGACCTAGTCCATGCTGCGTGTAGCTGTCACGCTGCCCTTCTTACCCGCTTCTGAAGGGCAAAGTGTGGAGGGTTTAGTGGTTCCGTGCACTGCCAGGATGAGCCAGTGCTTGGAGGCAACCTGAACCCCAGATAAACCCCTTTTCTTCCTCATTTTCTCCTTACTTTGGTATGGCTGGCTTTCCTGCTGATCTTGCAAGAGGCAGGGAAGTAGCACTGCAAATGGGGCTGTGGTGGCTGCCTGGGTCCTGGGCTGTCCCCAAGGCCAACTCCTGCTCCTCATCACATCGCCCAAATCTAGAGGCGCTCCACAGGGCTGAGCTCCATCCTCTGCTTRGTCTCTGCAGTGGAAACTGCAGCCCAGGGAATGGTTTAGGCTGTGACTGCATCAGCCTTARGCTGAACTGGCACTGGGCTAACTGGGAGCTGAATTTAGCCTCCATGTGCAACAGCACAGAGTTGAAGAGGAAATTGGGGATTTTATGGGCCCTGGAGTGAGGGAGTGGAGAGGGAAGGACCCTTCCACCAGCAGACACCCAGGCTGGCTCAAAGTGCCCTAGTGACATGACTGCAAACTGCATCGTGGTCTGGAGCATCCCTGGGGACTGGTCTTGGCTGGGATTTAATTTCAGCAAGTGACAGTCCAAATTACTGCCATTAAAGCCCCTTGCTCTGGCTGCTGCTGTTGAGCAGAGAGCAGAAGCCGGGGAGAGCTGGAGGCAGCTGGAGCCATAACAAAAGCAGCCCCTCAACATTGAATGGGCGAGGGAATAGGACAAACATTTCTGGGAGCTTTGAAGGAAAAAGAAAAAAATGAAAAGGAAAAAAAAAAGAAAAGAAAAAAAAAGGTGGTTTGTTTAGCCTTAAAGGAGTCGGGCTGCTCCTTTCGCTGCTTCAGCCTCRGAGATACCCTTCATGATTTCTAAAGGCAAAATCCCTTCCAAAGGGGGAGCAGAGGAGGGATTTCCTGGGGCGCGGGGGGCAGTGGGGGCGAGCGGCGCGGGGCTGGGGCCGCGCCGGGGGCCAGCGGGTCGCCGGGGGCTTTGAGCTGCCCTGATCCCCCTTCACGGGGGAAATGAAGCGGCAGCGACTTTGCTCCAGCACAGTGGGCACTTTGAAAAAACGTTTCAGGCAGATAATTTATCGCGTTTAATTGCTCTTTAATCCTCCTGATCGGCCTGGCGTGGAGAAATCCCCTCTGAATGGGGGGAGCCCCCTTTGAAAAGGCCTGGGAGGGCCGGCAGGAAGGGAAGGAGGGAGAGAGGGAAGGAGGGAGAGAGGGAGGGAGGGAGGGAGGGAAGGAGGGAG
>NW_028186612.1:21062-23999 GCF_003343005.1 Rhea americana
CCCGGGCCCGCGGGCAGCGGCACCGCGGCGCCCCCGGGGCGCTGCCACCCTCCCTCCCTGCCACCCCCCTCCTCGGGGGTGCTCGCAGTCAGGGCCCCCCGCGCCCGGGGCCCCTCGCCCTGGCCGCCGCCGCCCCGGCGCCGCTTCGGCTCCCACTCGCGTGGAGGGAACCGGAGGGACTTGCCGAAAACGGCAGCACGGGCCTCCCCGGCCCCGTCGCCGAGCCACAGTCCTCGACACAGGGCAAAACCTCCCTTTTTTAAAAATGTAATTTTATCAATTTTCTTTTTTTGGTCGAACCCCAGGCTGCTCCTGCCGCTGCTCGCGGGTGCGGACGAAACGGCGCGGCCGGCCCGCGCAGGGGCACCGCGGCGCCGCGGCTTCCTTCGCTCGGGTTGGGGTCCCCCCAACTCCCCCCTCCCCCCCCCAAAAAAAAAGCCAAAGCGTTTGCTTAGCAATAGCCTCTCTCGTCCCCTGCATCCCGGACGTGCCGCATCTCCGGCTGCATTCGTGGAGCGGGTCAAAAGCGTTTCCCGAAACCCCAGCACAGTGCGGCGCTCACCGCCTGCAGCCCGGAGGGGAGCGGGAGGGGGTTAAACCGTCTGCTCTGCGCCTCCACACTGGAAGTCCAAGGGTGTTTTAAAACAACAGGCTGAATGTAACCAGAGGTCTGCACGTCTCACCCCTTAGGGTTCCCTGCGAGCCCTCTGCTCGCTTTTGCACCGGTGCAAATCCAGCGCGCTTCAGGGCTGATTTTGGTTTTACAGACACTAGTATAAAACCGGAGCAATCTCAGTTCAAAAGGAGCTGGAAGTGGCCCAGTATCATATAGCAGAATAATCCGTGCAGCTTTGTCCTAGAAATAACGCACGCTTTCTATTCTGCGAGACAAAATTCAAAGCCATTTTTCTCAGTTACAGAAACGGACTCAGCTGAGGGCTCCTCCTGTCTGTTTTCACAAACAAACATCAGAACAGCATTTTTTTTTCTGTTCAATGCATATGAATCATTTCCTTTCAATACGAGTTCTTGCAGAGGAATATACTAYGGCGGTTCAAGGTATGTGTTGCCTTTTATCCCGTAGGTATCACTCTGTTTTTATTACACATGAAGTTGAGTCCAGACTTTTGCTTGCCTGGGTACAAGAAAAAGCAATCCAGTTAATTCCCAGCATTATAATATGCTACTGGGAACTTGAGCAGAGAGTCTACACACTCCCAAGAAAATTAACCCAGTATTTCCACTTGAGACTTCTCTGGTTTTAAATCAAGATCACAAACCAACTATAGGCAGGTTAATGACAACTAGAAGAAAAAATTGCACTGATGAGCCCAAAAGGCCCCAAGGTACATCAACTACAAGACTGATTTTTTTTTCAACCTTCAGTAATACAAATTCTCAAGGAAAATCTTTCCAGTGCCTAAAATAGGCAACACAAATAAGATTGCTGTCATTCTTACCCGTGGCACAAAAAATTAGCTAGCTTCTCTCAAGCTGGAAAAGCCCCAAAATTTTATGCAAAGTGCTGTAGCTGGTGAGGAGTAGATCTACCCTGTCCATCCAGAGCTGCGGGGAACCTCAAGGACAAGTTATTGTTATTGTGTTTTGTTAAAGGAAAAAAAAGAAAAAGAAAAACTAGTTGCAATGATGCTGCTGAACAGCTTTGTGCTGGGTCATGGGAAGAAACAGGATATTTCCATCTGAAAATCAGTCATGTTTCAGCACAACAAAATATAGCAACTATGGCTGAGCAATTCCTTTAGGAGCCAGAATAGATTTTCTCTCTCGGGTCAAGGCAAGCTGCTGTGATGAGGCCCTATTTATTCAAACAGGCTGGTAGCTCCTTGGAAATTGCATTTCTTGGCTCAGCAACTGACAGAGCAAGGAATAGAAATCCTCTTTTTCTTTCTTTCTTTCTTTCTTTCTTTCTTTCTTTCTTTCTTTCTTTCTAGTGGGTGCTCTAGCTTCTCAGACAGTCTTGGCAGCAGTGGGCAGGAGCTTGGAGGTACCAGACACCACTCTTGGAAGAGGTGAGCATCCCCTCTCTTGCAAGCCCATCTCCAGCTTAGAGGTAGGGTTTGTCCCACCATGTCCAGTCCCCACTGACAGCCAGGAACAAGCTGGATGCTGAAAATGATCCTTTTCCTCTTAAATGCCGTATTTGAGCTCTCTGTTTCTGCAAGGCTTCCCTTGGAGGAGTCCAAAGCACTGTTGGGCTCCCAACATCTCCCTAAGCTGAGAAAGAGAGGGCAAAGATGCCCCCCACTGCTGTGTTCTGTGTGGCCTGAGCRAGAACCGCTCTGCAGCACGTTCAGCTTTTGGGGGGAAAATCACAAGGAAATGAGTCACCAAGGTAGGATTTGTCTGGCGGAGCCTCGAGCCCAGTTTTCCCACACATGCTATGACACGGCTGGTTTCCCCTTTCCCAGCCGGGTTCCTGGCGGGGCGCTGCRGACCCACGGCTCAGCTCTGGCAGGACCGCGCCGACCGGCACCGGTCGCWGTGATAAAGATATGGAAAAGCTGAGAAGCTCCTCTGAAATCTGGAGCTGGCTCCGCTCGCTCTCCAAGACAGTTTTATACCCACGTCATCCTGTTACATCCAGGTAAACGACTCCAGATGGACGGTGGTGCCGGCAAGCGGAATCAGAACGTCTCAAACCTCCTATTTTTAACACAAGGCCCCTGACTGTTCACCTAAAAACACTGCAATTTCTCCTCACCACTCTTCTCCTGCAGATGCTTTCTGATGGAGTTGTTACGTTTCATCTCTATATTGGGAATTGTGTGGAGAGACATTTGTCCTTGCGACAGAAGTAGCCCGTCTATGGGCTGCTGGACCTTTTTCTTTTCTTTTCTTTTCTTTTCTTTTCTTTTCTTTTCTTTTCTTTTCTTTTCTTTTCTTTTCTTTTCTTTTCTTTTCTTTTCTTTTCTTTTC
>NW_028186612.1:24413-44434 GCF_003343005.1 Rhea americana
GGAAGCCGCCTTGCCAAGCTTTCCCATCTCCTTGCTGCGCTAATTATTAGCAAGAGGACAAACAGATGAGRAGCCAGGAATGGGGTCAATTGCATCTGAAAAAGAAATAAAATAAAATGGTGTATTAAAATGCCAGGTGAAGGCTGGGAAAGGCAGTGTGCTGATGTTCCTAGGGGCACCRGACTGGCCCGGGGCAATGATCCACCTCGCTTCAGTGGGGTTATTTCTGGCATCCACTAAAAGCCCTGGCCCGGCCCTGGTGGTCCCCATGGTAGTGGTGTAGGAAAACCCCTGCCTGACACATCCCCGCAGGAGAAAGGGGTGTAAAAGGGCTGGGAGAGAGGGTGCTGGGTGCAGGGCTTAGCATCCTGCAGCAGGGTCCCTGCAAGCCCTGCGTCTTCCCACCACAAGTCGCTGCTTGGGTGAGTGGGGCCAATGCACTCAAGGAAGCAGAGACTGAAGAGGTTCCTCAAGGTCACCRGTTCTTCCAAAAGCTGGGAATTTGCTTGGTTAAGTTGCCAGGGGATGGTAGGAAATGGGGACACCTTACACCGCTTGGGAAAATAAACCAATGTGGTATTAAGGCCCATGTACAGAGTCTCAATCTGTGCTGGAAATGGAGACTGAGTCCTGCGATTCCTCCCTTATCCCATGGACAAAAAAGATACCAGCTCTTGATGACGACCAGCAGTTATTACAGAAATCATCCAGGTAAACTGTATGATGATACCCAGAAACACTGAAGCAACAGCCCGATTTTACAGGTCTGCTGGAGCCAGGAGGGGCTTTGACACCTCTGAAAACCAGGCATGAACACCTTAAAATATATCCCCTAACCAGTCAGCTTTTCCTTCAGGGTCTGAGAAACCTCCTGGAAGGAGAAATCCTTCTCGTTGGTGCTTCTGTGCTGCCACTGGGCCAGCCCCTACGTAAACATGGGCTTTCTATGGGTTTGCTCCCCTACGAGCTTAGGTTGAAAATTCAATTTCTTACCCAACTGGAAACGAGGAAAATAAAGCAAATGAAGATGTAGCTTTGGCCTCTATGAAAAATGCTTGTTTCCATCAATGTTGACCTAGGTAGGACTCCAYGAGGCTTAAAAGGTGCAAATCCTGCTTTGTCCTCACGGTCACCAGTGTTGAGTAGGTCGGTTTGGTGATGCTGCGGCCGTGCCGAGGTGCCACCACCACCGAGGGATGCTCTGCGCAAGGGCCTGATCCTTTTTTATGAGCTGTATACAGAGGCCCTACCTTCAGGTTCAGCTGCAGAGGTTGGAAGAGCGCTTGGGAGAAACCAAGGGAAAACGTGGCTCTAAGATGAGGCGCCACAAGGCCTCTCGGGGAGGGTCGCGAACGAATCCCTTCCCCAGCTCCCGCACGCTGACTGTCGCTCCTACAGGAACGCGAGCGGACAAAAAGCCCCGGTGGAAAGGGACCTCCCGGCGGGTCCTTCCCGTCCCGGGGCCGCATCTCCGCGTGCTCCTCGCGAGCTGCAGCACAGCACTCGTCTCTCTGCAAGGAGCCCGGGCTCCTCCGCCCCGGGGAATCGGCGCYGCTTAAAGGTGGCGCAAACGTTTGCGCGCTGGAGCGCAGCGATCCGAAAAGCACCGCGGTAACCGCGGGCGCTTGCGCGGTGCAGGCTGTGTTATTTTAGGGCGTTTGCATGGTCGGAGCTGAGAGGTCGGGAGTTAATTGCTTTCGATAGCGGGACCTAAGYGGCGCCGAGGCCGTTTGGGCGGCCTGTGTCAGATCCACAAAGCTGGCAAGTGACTCCTGAACAGATGCTTGGGAAAATTGGATCGTTTACAAAGTGTTTACAAATACCCGCTGCTGGCACCTTTCCCACTTCTGCGTCCTCGACCCCTGCAGAAATCCTGCGCGGACGTATGCAGTCGTTTTTCCTCCAGGCCGTTTCTGATGGAATTTCCACCAAAGTCGCTGGGAATTTTGCCTGCCGCAGGCATTAGGGGTCGTGTCCCCACCGATCACTGGAGTCGAAGGAGAAGTGTCTGAGCTGGGGGACGGGGAAGGCAGCAGCTAGGAGGCACACACGGGTGCGAGGCACGGCCACTGCTGTCCTCGCATGCCTGCCGTTTGCACCCCCCATATAGCTTACAAATTCAACGTCGGCGACATCGGGCTGTCTCCCACGGATGCTGCACGCCGGCGGGGACGTGGCTGGGAACAGCCCTGCCGAGGGGCGAGAACGGCAGCGTTGCTTCCACGTGCGTCCTGCTCAGCCCGCGTCTCCGGCGGTGCAATGCCCCCCGCTGCCAGCCCCTACCTCTGCTTCGGCTCTTTGAAGCTGGGCAAGTGTTTCTGAGGGTTACGGGGTGATCTGTGCTTGCAGGAATGACCCTCACTGCACACACCACTTAGTTTCTTGGTTACTAAAATATATAAAATATACAAAATTTCAAATATATAAATACATAATTAATATATATAAAATATATAAGACCTGTAGCATTTTAAGATATAACCTCTTCTGTTGTTCACATTAATACTTGGACTAATGCAAGCACAGGAGATGGGCAGGATTAGCCCCAGTGCCTGCACTGGGGCAGTGCGCGAGCACGGCATGTGCATCCAAACATTCGGAGAGACTTGGGAGCCACAGGGCAGCAGAAAGCCGGCGGTTTGCAAATCGCCGCGTGTGGTTTTCGGGTGCCGAGGGGACAGCGCAGAGTATCGCGCTGCTTTGCAGCATCTGCCCCGGGGAGTTTTTGCACTCCCCAGCTGCCGCTGACCGGCTGATTTTTTCCCCGACCAACGTTTCCATGGAAACAAAAAGCGGAWGGGTGAAAATAAGGAAGAAAAAGTTCTTACAGGAGGTGGCATTTCACAGCTCCCAAGGTGGGATTTTTCCCAGGCCTGGAGCCAGCAGCGGGAATACACATCTGACGTCGGGTTAGATGCTCCGAGGCACGAAATAATAATCAAGGCGGCAACTTATTACTGAGCCCCCGTCATATACTGCAGGATCTTGGTGCTTTTTTATATATATTTAAATACGTATTTATTTATAGATGTATTATTTAAATAAATACATACAAGCGGACACGCACGCTCGGAGCACTTGCGTTTGCGCCGTCGCCCCCAGCCCCTTCCCCTGCTTTGCTGCGGTGGTCGCGGGGCTGCAGGAGCGCGAGGGCTCGCGGCGGGGGCTGCTCGGGGGGGAGCGGCGCGACGGCGCGCGCTGCCGAGGAAATACCCGCTCGGCTCTCGAGCTCGCTCTGGGGCTCTCTGTTCGGAGCCAGAGCGTTGCTTCAGCTTTTCGCAGTGCCAAGGGCTTCTTTAAAACCCGTTGGTAAAAGCCAAGAAAATCAGATCGGTTTTAGAAGATAACTGGTTATAACTCACAGCAAAAGATTTRTGACTTGTAGGGGATTTCAAGAGCTATCGTGACTGGCTCCCCCTCGCCTTGAGCAGGCAGCACATCGCTGCTGGGCTGCCGGGGTCCTTGTCACCTGCTGCGGCCCGGCACGGGCATGCYGGACTCCTCGCGGTGGGGCACGAGCGTGGGGCTGCGCCGGGTGCTGGAGCCGGAGCGCTCGGGACGGAGGTCTGGAGCCTGCACGCCCCAGCCGAGCGAGCGGTCACCTCCTCCGGCTGCCGCCATCCCTTCACCCGCATCGCAGGTGGGTTTGCAGAGCACTGCACCGGTTTGCAGGGTGCAGAGTGTCACATCAGTTTGCGGGGTGCAGAGTGTCACACCAGTTTGCAGGGTGCAGGGCACCGCACCGGTTCGCGGGGTGCAGAGCACTGCACCAGTTCATGGGGTGCAGGGCACCGTAGTGGTTCGCGGGGTGCAGGGCACCACAGTGGTTCACGGGGTGCAGGGCACCACAGTGATTTGCAGGGTGCAGGGCACCGCAGTGGTTCACGGGGTGCAGGGCACCGCACCGGTTTCACGGGGTGCAGAGCACCACAGTGGTTCACGGGGTGCAGGGCACCACAGTGGTTCACGGGGTGCAGAGCACTGCACCGGTTCGCGGGGTGCAGAGCACCACAGTGGTTCGGGGGGTGCAGGGCACCGCACCGGTTCGCGGGGTGCAGAGCACTGCACCGGTTTGTGGGGTGCAGGGCACTGCASTGGTTYGYGGGGTGCAGGGCACYGCASTGGTTCRTGGGGTGCAGAGCACCACAGTGGTTCGGGGGGTGCAGGGCACCGCACTGGTTCACAGGGTGCAGAGCACTGCACTGGTTCATGGGGTGCAGAGCACCACAGTGGTTCGGGGGGTGCAGGGYACCACAGTGGCCCRCCGCTGTTGGCCACGCCACTGCTGCGTGCGCGCCGGGCCGGGCGCTCTCAGGCACCGCGGGCGAAGCCTGCCGGCCGCACTGCCGCCGCACCGGCGCCGCGTGCCACCAGCCCGCACAGTGCTCATGTCGGCCACGCAGAACTATACTGCAAAAATGCCTTTTTGGGGTCAACGCACTGGTACGTATCTTCTCCTGCACCTTCTCCTATGAAAACAAAACGACCACTGCTTTTAGGTGCTTGGGTTTTGGGGAGGTACCAGAAAACGCCGCTAGTCCGACCTCGACAGCTGACACCAGTGTGAGGCCTCGGAGCGAGTCTCCGTCGGGTCAGCACCTCTCGCGAAGCCCAGGCGCAGCAGGGACCTGGGTGCCTTCGACCGGGAAGAGCTTTACCCCGGGGACCTCTATCCGGASGTGGGGCCTGGGGGCGGCCGTGGAGCCGCCTGGGGACGGTGGTGCAGCTGCTGCGGGCGTAGAGCCTCAACACCGCAACGCGCCGGCAGCTCCGCTCGCCAGCGCGGTAAAGCTGGCTGCTACCAGCGCTGCGTGGAGATGAGGAGGATGTTGGAGGTTTCACATTCCCTTTCCTTTCTCTCTGAGACTGCCCAAACCACGTGTCTTCYGGCTCCTTGATGATGTCCAAAGCATCTCGCTTCTTGTTGCTGGACACAGTCCACCAGACCTTGTGTGTTGTCTCTCTGAACCCCAAACCAGTCTGTTTCTCCACTAAATGCAAAGAACTGCCTTGTTTCCCACCAAGGAATCCTCTTTTCTCCCTYTTGGGATGCTTGAAAAGTTAGTTTTCAGGTAAAAGGGAATATAATCATTTGAAAATGTTTTTTAAAGCAAAGAGCCACACAAATCATTGAAACAAACACACGTACCGCTAACTTCGGCTCACTCGTTTTTTGAGAAGCTGCTCCTAACCTGYAGTTTGTCTGGGTAAAGTGAGCCGTTCCCTGATTTCATTGCCAGTGCATTACAAGGTAATTTCACTATTCTAATTTAGCATGAAAATGTATTTAAATAGAATTTCATTCTGCCCTTCCACAGTATTAAGTAACTACAAGTATATTTTCCGGAGCAATTGCCCCCAGGTTTTTGTGCAAATGCTCCCTTTTCAGAAGTCTCCTGATGGTTTGGGAGAAGCAATGGGTGGGGGGAAACRTGCTCCAAATCACAGCATAAAGGAAAAGTCTCGGGTAATATCCAATATACTCTCATTTATCCTGTGGCTAATTACAATGGTAATTTCCATTCAGATATCCCTTCCACAGCACTTAACCATGTTCAGCAGAGTCACCGCCGGGAAGCAGCGATGTTGTCCGAACTCCGGTACAAAACGAAGYGCTGGTGTCCCTTTGGATCTCCTGTTCAGGGACCTGCAGGTGGTGGATTAAAGTTTGCAGGTGTCTGATTGATCAGCGAAATCCCTGCCTGTTCCGGGTCTGCTCCCCCGATAGCAGCGAGGATGCAGCAGGAAGGACCTTGCCTCGTTTGCAAGCAAGCAACGTGAAATCGGGTATGACTGACATGAAATSGGGCCTTGGAAACCAAGGGCAGGGAAGATAGGGTGACCCCGATAACTCACTGCGTCGGGATCAGGATACCCGGGCCTGAGTCTCGGCACGGCAGTGACCTTGCCAGGTGACCTTGAGAAAAACACGTGTCCAATTAGTCATAAATTAGTCGCTTCATCCTAACAGGTAGATAACTGTAGCCCTCCCTCCTCTCCCCTGCTCGGCGGATCCACAGCTCGTTGGGGTGGAGGGCTGCACCTTATGCACAGAAAATGCCTCGCTGCGAGGACGTCTGCTCTTGTCTGGGCTGCACGAAGCAATGCAACAACAACAGCAACCGGCCGGCCGGCGTGGAAAAGCCTTGGGCACGACACACACACAGGACAGAACCGAACAGCTAAGCGATCGCTCCAAATCTATGCGATTTCAGGAACGACAAGCACTTCTTTTTCATGAAATCACATATTCAAATGTCGTCCACGGGCTACGGGGTGGAAGACCTGCCATCACCTCCTTGCACAGCACACTGCCGCAGCTCTCGTGCGTCTCTGGTCTCTACCTAAAAATAAAACCCTCAGCAAATGGGAACAAGCCCCCCACCGGCAGTCTGGCACGGAGGCAGAGCACAGTCGCTGCGAAGCATGTGGTCTCCTTGTCCTCACAGGTCAAACCTGGAGTGGAGTCGAGCATGCCAAGTTTTCAGATCGGCGCTTCAAGAGAAAGCAGCCAGCCTCCGACGGCGGGGCCACGTGCCCAGGCCTGACCGCTCTGCGGCCTCGGGTGTCACCGGCCCGGCTGCGCGGCAGAGGCTGAAATCCAGTGCTGAGACCGARGCCAGACCAAAGGCCAGCTTTGCGCAGACCCCATCCCAACATGAGCTCCTCAAGATGAGCCTGGCGGGGCCAAGATTCAAACCGCTCCCTCTCCCCTTGGCCATGGCATGTTGGACGAAGCTAGGAGCAAAACCACAGGGTTTCTCCTCCTGTGTCTCTGTGGGACTCCAAGGTCCCATAGACTTTTCACCTGCAGTTGTGAAAGTGTGGAAATTGTGGAATTTGGGCTCCAGGGCCAGCCCAGGACAACTGGAAGTAGCTCTGTGCTGCAAGCATATTCCCCTGCTTCCCTGATGACCGGAGTCTGCTCTTTTGTAGGGATGTGGGAGGAGGTTGGGCTGGTGTCAGAGCCGTTTTGCATCCCCCTCCTTCCCAAAACCTGGATTAAATCATGCCAGGTCCTGTCAGACCTGGAGCAGGTTTCCCTTCTGCTAAGCCGTGTTGAGAGTTTCCAGATGCTTCAGCATCTTTGCAGGTTTGTCCATGCTCCTAGGAGAGCTKCATGGATCTGGGGTATGCTTGAGGTGGACATTCTGCACGCTGCTGAAGGAGGACAGCATCAGAGGATGCTGCTCAGCCCGATGTGTTCTGGATGCCAACATGAAAACACCTCTGCCCAGTGCTTTGGCTCTCATGCTTCAACCAAGCCTGGTGTAAGTCAAAGCGTGAGGCCACCTCTGTGTACAGCTACCCCGAGGCAGAAGCCACCAGCCAGTGCTCACAGGTTCCCTCTGGGTCAGTCCCCCAGGAGAAAGGCGGCTGTTATCGCTATCAGCTCTGCTTGTCGCTGTCGCTATTAGGACTTAAATCACCTGCTCTCAGTTGCTCCTTGTTTCACATCAGAACTGAGTTCTTCGTTCCCAACTAGCACTTGTCTCTTACTAGACATGGGAGGAAAAAAGGCCAAAACTAATGCAARTGTGGATAATACAAYATTTTTTAAAAAAATGTCGAGGCTTCACTTTTTCCCAAAGTCATATAAACAGAGCCTCATTAAGACAATATTCCTGGGAAACCCACTTTTCAGCCACCCTCTCCAGTTCTGCCTTACCTTGCCCCTGACTTCCTAGGCAAGGAGCTGAGAGGTTACAAATAAAACCCTAAAGGAAAGAAGCTGTGATAAAACTATCAGCTCCAACAATTGGGATTTCTGCTCTGCCTCAAAAAAGTAGCAAATCTGTCATAAAGCGCTTACTGGATATCCTCCCAGAGCTCAAGCATAAGCCCGGTGTGTTTATTAAACCTGTGGCCTGAAAGAGAAAAGATGTCTGTCCGAATTGCAATAAAGTTCACTTTAACAGAGTTGGTTTAAAACTCTTTGCCTTGGTTTAGTGAATTATTGAACACAAAGATAAAGCATTCAAATGGAGTTTCTCAGGTCTAGGAACTGGGTGCCTTGCAGACAGGTAGGGCTCTGTTCTGGCTTTTCCAATATATCTTGTCTGTCTGTCTTTATTTCATGAGGTTCTGTTGCATTGCAAAATAAGAGAGATAGAGAGAGAGAGAGAAAGGAAAAGATGGAAAAGATGCACTCATATCTGTGTATAAAGGTAGGTAGGTAGATAGACAGGTAAATACACTGTACAGATAGCTCTGGCCAAACCTGGGGGAGGCAAAGCATCATTCAGAAGGGAAATCAGCGACCGAGAGAAAGGTGTTGAACACGGGCGCAGTGCAGCTTGCCCTTCGGCGAGGAATGTGAAGCCTGACCCCAATGACACGAGCACATTAGACTTAATTAAATGTAGCGAGCTTTGCTTTCAGTCCCATTCACTAACCCCAACCTCAGCGACTGTCCAAACGACTCCAGCCGTCATGTGGATTGATGTACAGAATAGACTTGTAATAGAACATCTCCTATCTTGATCTGACCAGACACTGATCTCAGGGCCCCACCTTTCCAAGGGCACGCGACGAAAGAAGACGTGCACACAGCCAGCAAGGCTGACCACGTTCCTCAGGAAATGCTGTCCATCCGGCCTTATTTTTGGACAGACTGATGCTGGGCTGAAAGCTGTAAGATTGCCTTGGGATGGCTGTTTCCAGCTAACAGCGCTGCCACAAGAAGTCCTTGCAGGAGAAGACGTGGGGGTTGCACAGGTATGCTGGCACAGCTGGGATGTGAGTGATACAGCCTGAACGCTTGTATTTGACTGACTGTTGGAGGAGAAAAGCCCCTATAGTGTGAAAAGTTTAAACTACTCCAAAATCTAACTGTTTTCTTCGTTTGGGAATCAGATCATATAATTCATATGGTGATGTGCACATCTACCCGCATTTACCTTGAGCTGGGTTTTAGTGAGCCATCTTTCCAAGGCAGTTATCACACTTTCAGAGGTGAGGTCACTGAGCTATGGATGAAGCTGGTGGGTCAGTGGCTTTCTGGTCCCCAAGGGTTAGTGTGTGGTCTACCTCGGAAAGGAAAGCAAGGGGTAGCCAGAGGAGCAAGTCTCCTGGCTGTCACCTGGGCTTGCTTACCAAAGAGCTGGCAACTCTGGTAGATATTTATAGGGGTATGCAAATAGGAAAAGATTGAAAGCTGTAAGCCCACTTCAGAAGAAGCAAAGATTGAGTTTACCTCCTTGGATGGCAGCTCTTACCTCACACGCCTCTGRAGGCAGTGCTGTGGCTGCTGCATCCAGGTAGCTGTAAGATGTCGTCTCTCAGGGGCTTGTCCCTCTCCCACARTGTTTTCAGCAGAAAAGAGAGAGCCGCCAGTGACTTTGCTCACAGCTTTTTGCCAAGTCCTCCTCATAGCCAGTGTTTAACATGAATATCTCCTGTAGCAAATACTGCTACTGGGCATCTTGATGATTATGTACCAGGCCTCMTCATGGTGCCACTCACAGCAAAAGCCCTGACAGCCTCCACCACTCTCTCACAGTTATTGCAGCATTTCCTCTGTACACTCCATTCTCTCAGCTACTCTCAATTTATTTAAATGCCCTAAAAACCACACCACACCTCAGGGCTGAGCAAACSAGGGCAGCTCGAAGGACAAATTAAATGCTTTGCTGTTTTCACATACATGTCTGAACTGCTGACCAGCAGCAGGAGGACTGAACTGTGCCACYGACTGGGATTCATTGCATGGGGTTTCTGAACCGATCCTTCCTCTCCTGATTTTCCCCTTCTTCACCTGGGAACTTGGTCTCAGAAATGAGGAGGCAGGGGTTAGCCTTGCTGTGCAGAAAAGTTTCCATTTTTTTTTATGTTTCTCTCCTGCCGTGGAGATCCCACAGATCTCTGAACACTGTATGAAGTTATTTGCTTGAGCAAACTGACAGCAGCCTCCGGGCTAAACTTTTGATCCGCCAGTTTTCTGCCATCTTCAAAAAGCGCAGATCGGTAGATCTGTGCACCTCCGTGCTCACGACGGCAGCACTCCTGCAGGCGACTGGGCCAGCACGCAGCTGCCTTGTAGGCAGAAGGAGTCAACAGAGATGGGCCTCCACCCACCCGTGCACTGGGCTGGAGACACATCTGGTTTCACAGCAAGGGTAAGACAGATGTTATGCAATCCCCAGTGTCCAACTGCAAGTGTCTTTATCATGGCACAGCAGAAGGCACCCACTAAAAACACAGAGTGGCTTTTCTTCCTGAAGCAAACCAGTGTTTCAGCTGTCTTTACCAAGTCCATTTTTTTCCTCCCTGGAAACCACTTTTTCTGTCATTGCTCAAACTGGAGCAGCAGAAACCCAGAGCCCAGCCCTGCCTAGGATGAAGCAATGGGTATTTTTCCATCACTTGCTGCTAGTATTCCAGTTGACTCCCTTCTCCCCGATGAATGATACACTTCAGCACACTCCTGTTTCAGATCCTGAGGCTTTTCTATATGCTTGCAGAAATCTGAAATAATCACACTGAAGCCAGTACTGTTGCTTCGACATTCAAACCTCTGTGATCAGTAACATAAAAATAATCTGACACGATGGACAAAACCGTAAGAATGCACTCAAGCGCAGCAGGAAGGAGCTGGTGTAAGGAAAYCGTAAGCTAAGGAGGCTCAAAGTCTACACTGGATAGTCAACAGTCTGATCCTAGCTTCTTTAGAAGTCAAGATTATCTTGCCAAGAAAAGCCACAGCAGAACTCTGTCTACCACCGATAAGTAGTCCATTATATGGGCAAATACTCTCTCATATGGATGCAAATCTGCGCCCAGGATCCTCCACTGCTCCCTCGCTGCTCGGGAGCACCACCGCAGCCCCAGGAAGTCCTGCTGGAACCAGTTATAAGGGATGTTTCATGAAGAAATGCTGGCAGACCTGAGGAAAATGTAAAACTGGGCCCTAAAAAGACACTCTGGGCAAAATTTAAAATGCTCTAATTACCTGTTGGATTTATGACAAAATTACCACAAGAGACAAACTGGTTGCAGTACTTCACTAGCATAATTTAGAGGAAAAATGCTGTTCTTTCTGTGATAAATGTGATCATCAGGCTATCATTCAGTCTTTCCCCCCTCATATTGCAGCATTTTATTCCAGAAAATGTTGTATAATTGATAATCAAACTGCTTTAAAAGCCCTTGAACCAGATTTTTTTTTTTCTGCAGCAAATTTGAGATTTTGCTGTGAAACGAGACGGGAGATAGATAAACAGGACAGGCTACGTCCTGTTTGCACCTCCCTGGTGTATTTTGGAATGATTCTCTTGAAACACAGTGGGGCTACGGGGTTGGTTCAATATATTTTTTTAATGTAYATTTAACGTCTTATGCAACATAATGTTCTAGGCATATTTAACRTCTGAATGTCTTACACTGGCTAATATCACAATCTGGACACTACCATGGAGCTGACAAAGAGCTACCTGCCCAGCTGCTCCTGAGGATATTAGTCCAGAAACAGGAACCCTAGATCTTGTTATACAACACGATTTTTTGAAGGATGCAAAATAATACTGTAAGTCCAAGTGCAGAGCAAGTTTCTTTTGAAAGGCCACCTGCTCCAAGGGGTCAGTAAGGYAGCTTCACTGAGGTGAGCATCTACTGCTAGTTTTTACTAACKGATCTCCTGGAGGAGAAATCTGTAACGTAACTGTAACCCAGGGAATATTAACTTAAAGGTACCAACTTGTTTTGGTTTTAACTAGTATGTTGGATCAAAAATCTTCGAAGTTTTGACATTAGGTTTTATAATACTTTTCCCTGATGATGTCATTTCTTTCCCCAAGTCACCACTAGAAATAAAATTAAGAACAAAAACATTTTTCTAATTGTTACACTTTATATTAAAAAAATACCACTCAAAATGCACCTTCCAGAATCACTTTCAACATCCCACATTGATTTCTATACCTGTTATAAACCTTCAAGAACTGCCTCAGGCTCTTGTGATAATCTAAGCATTAGGCAGTTGCACTTTCACTAGCTAATTATTGCTCAGTTTAATACAAGTCTCACTTCAAAAATATTTGAAAGAAAAAGAAATTATCTTTTAAAAAAAACCCATTCCTCAGCAATTCCACTGCTGCTGATGGAGCCATAAGGGGGAAGGCAAGTCAGACCACCCAGCAACACAACTTCTTGGAAAGACATTGCAATATATACAGAAATGTCAGGGCCTTTCTCTTTCTAAACAGGTAAAATCCTCTCACCATTGCCCTTATTTCCAAGAGTAATAACATCCGGATTCAGTCTTCCCTATTTTCAAAGCGTGCCTCCTTGCTGAGCACATTTCAAGCACAGGGCTAATGTAGCGAAGCGTTTTGCACAAAACTCCCAAGGCGGAGGCTGATTCCCGCTTGTTTACATTTGAAAGCCATCATTTATTTTTGCATTTTCTCCTCACTACGTGGCTTTCAGGAAAGGAAAGCTGGGACATTCTCCCACAGTTCAGCTCAAAGGGGGTCAGCAGGGTAATACCTAAGTGCAGGGAGAGCACAGAGGGTTTCAGCATAGTGGGCATTTAACTGTGCTTTGCCCAGCTGTTCCAGTGCTAAAGCAGTGATTCAAGCTCACTTGCTCGAGTTGGCTTTATAAGTCTCGCTCCAAAAATTGCAGAGGAGAAAACTATCCGACATAGCAAGTGAAATACTTGAAGAGGGATTAATCTCACTAAATGTGATCATCTAGCCTGGAAGTGGTTGTCCTAGGTGGCCTTTACAGTGGCATGAAGTTTGCAGCGCGTTGGGTCACCCTGGAAAGGGCTGTCTTCTCTCCCCCAAGCCCGCGGCCAACTCAGGAGACAACCTCGTGTGGAGACCCAGGTACTGGAGTCGGCTAAGTGAGGTGAATCCCACCTTTCAACGTCCACATGATTTAGTAGAGATGAAACCCAAGAGACATCACTGAAATGAAATAAATAGGAGCAGAAAGGATTATAACAGTGTTACAGGGTGCATGTTTTATACAATTACCTCGGTTAGTCTAACGCTCGGTGCTATTTCTCCCCACAAACGTTGCCGCATCTAAACTCTTAAGTAAGGAATAGCTGCAACGGCGATAGCTACAACGATGCTTTCAATTCAATGGGAAGATCTTTAAGTGTACTTAGAGTAGTACAGCCAAGAAATGCGAGACGACGAGCATACMACCTGTGTTTTCACTGTGTGTTGCTGTAATCTATGCAAACGGGGGTAGGTACGATTCATGCTCCAGATACTCCAGATTGAGAATACAATGCAATGATCAGAAAATGTCTCCCAGTAGAAGAAAGGCATAGAGTTAAAGAAGGAAGAATGGAATTTGGGAAAAATATTACAGAAAATTCAGAAATTCATGATGGAGGAAAATATGGGATTCTCTTGTGGAATAAATCAGCACAGTTTTGCAGACTTTGCTTATTTGCATTGCCGAAGAACCTAGTCCCGTGTATTTGATCAAATATGTTGTTTAGTATATAGGAAAAAAGGCATTTTGCAGAAGTGTGAAAAAAACAGCTTCCTTTGTAGCAGGGCAAAGGAATGCAAAATATGTCTAACATAATATGATACCCAAATAATCTTCTAGTCTCTCCCAAAGGAAAATTTGTCTTCTCTGTGAGGAAAATGCCATATATTCTTACTATTTAGCAGCCCAAAGAAAAGAACAAGGTCACATATTTCAAAAAAGCTGGAAGAGATTTTTTGGTTCAGTCTTTCATCCACTTCTAATAAATATATATGCCTTGTTGCTGTGGGTTCCATGTGATTTATCTGCAGTTGGTCTCCCCACAAAAAAGTTTAATCCTCATCCAGTCTGAAGGGCTATATTCTGCACCACCAAAGCAGCACGACTATTGCAGCAGAGATGGGTTTGCCTCTTGCTTTCCTTGGTGTGACTTGAGACTAATTCTCCTTGGGTTAACAGGTGAAATTCTGTCCCACTGATTTTGGCTACAGAAGGATTTTGTGCATGGGAATGAGGGAAAAGACTCAAATTTTACAAGCCAGATTTTGGTCTCTTTACACAAGGACAATTTGTTATAGACCCTGTGGCTAACATGAAGTTATTCCAGGCTTGCACTGGCATGAATGAGGTCAGGAACAAGCAGGGTAGCTGTAGCACGGGAGCAGAGGTGYCTGAGCACAGAAATTTGGAATTTGATTTCCTTCAGCCTCAAACCATCATGAGAAATGTGTCTAAATGGTCACAGTGTGGTGACACCTAGGCTTATTTTTGCGTTTTCTCCTCACTACGTGGCTTTAATGTTCTGTAGGTCAAGTTGATGAGCATCACGAACTAGGACCTAGAGCACCCAACACATGAAAAAGCTCGTCGGAGCAAGCCCACGGCATGTACTAATTAGAGCTGGCTGCTCAATGAATTTAGCTTGAACTRCTCACCGAGTGTCTGCAGTTAGATTGGGATTTCCTCAAATTGATTTGTAATTTGAGGTTACTCAATTAATTTCTCTGCTCTCCAGCTCGATCACGTGCCGCTCGCTCCGAGTGTTCGGTTCTCCGTATCCAGGCTCTGCTCCTTCTGGTGATGCCATCCCTCCCGTGGCCAGGGCTCTGCTCCCTCATTGGAGGCACTTTTGGCTGATGCAGGGACGAAGCTTGGGAGCTGATGGTATTTCAGCTCTCCCAAGATTAAGCAGTTTAGAAGGAGGTGTCAAACAAGCAGGATAAAGGAAATTCAAACTTTTTTCTTTTCTGGGCCACACAAGCCTTGCCCAAGGCATTATTCTTAGAAAAATTAGGCTACTGCAAGATTCATTGGCTGGGTACAGAATTTAAATATAATTTTCTCTTGTCCCAGTTCCACAGAGTTAGCCTGATTCCCCCATCACTTACACGGGTATAAGTCAGGAATGATGTCGTTACCTTGGACGGAGCTTCACCAGGCTGTCRATGAACCCGGTCCCCGTGCCCGTGTGCAAGCAGAGACCCGCTGCTGAAGGCGGAGGTGCTTGGATCCTCCCATGGGTCGTCTGATCCTGGCAGCTGCTCTGGGATTTGGGGGATCTGGTCCTCRCTGCACTGAGCGGCGCCTCACTCCGACTAGGATACAGTGGTCTGAGCTTGACTGCAAAAAAAGCAAGCAGGTGCAATTAAAATTTAGTTTCCGTGAGCGTTTCTGTGATTAAACTTGGATTGCCGAAGTGTTTGCAGGAAGTGAATGCGGAGAGAGGGCAAGCGTGACTGACACCAGTTTGTCTGGAAATCTCCATGACTCCATGCAGGAGATGCTTCGTGGCATTCACCTCGCACCRCTGCCGGCACGGAGCGACGAAAGGAACCCCTCGCCTTTCCAGGCTCTCGAGTCTCTCACATGCAGTCACTGCATCCAGCTTCCCACGTCTGAGCCATCGCTCTATCACAGCAGTTTAACGCCGAGCTCATTCGGCTGACTATGGGGAAGCGATGCTGCCATACAGTGCTCTAGAAAACCATTTGGTTCTGGTAACGAGACTGCAGCACCAGCGCAGAGAGTTTGACTTCTGCAAGGCTTTGGCTTTGCAACGACAGGACGAGTCAAATGCTTTCTTTTGAGGTAATGCAACACCATCACTGCTACTGGCCACATTCAGAATAAAGTGTCTGATGGTGAGGCTATTATTTGGTGCATCCYGAGTTCTCCAAGCTGCCCCTTCAGCTTCGTGTTTTGCTCCAAAGCACTGAAAATAGCCTGGAAAATACAATCAGGTGCAAAACTGTTGTGTAGTTCTTCATCATTTATYGCACTTAACAAAATAACAAACAAAATACTGCATGCGATTTTCACGATTAAATTGTTTCTCCTGGTTTGTTTTCAGATTCTTCTCCATGGCAGCAGTACTCAAATATGTCACTACTTGTCTGTGGCAGGGCAGACAGGAGGCAAGCTTTTCCTGGTGGGAGCCCAGCACCAGGCTTTCCCTGCTGTTGACTGGAGATTTTATATTAGAACCACTCTASTGACTTCAGAGAGCTGTTTCTAATTTCCAAACATCTGCTGAGCAGTCTAATCAGGCTCACAAATCTCCACTGACGGACAAGCCGAGCACCAGCTTCCCTTACCAGCCATGCAAGTGCTGCCGGCACGGGGAGCCGTCTGCACCCGCCACCTACCTCTCATTGAGCCCAAAGCCTGGGAAGCAGCAGAGACTGCTCACCTCCTGCTGCCCCAGCAGCTACACTCGAGCCCAAGGAGGCAGCTTGGTCTCTGGAAATGAACATTTCATGGCCAGGATGGAAAATCAATAGGCACTCTGTCAAATACCAAGCACAGAACAGCTGGAGAAACRCTGTCTCTGCTGCTGCTGCACGTAGCCATCGCATGTCATGGCTCGGATGTGGAGGCCCATCAGAGAGGAAGGGTTGCACAGGATGAGCTGTGGCTGTGGATGACCATCTCTGTAGAATAACACAGCCGGAGCACACAAAGCAAGGGAAATGGGAGAAGTGCTGCAGATGTCCTCAGCAAAACACAAAGCAGCGCTCAGGAGGGGAGAGAGCTTCCCCCATGTAACTGGGGTAAGCCCATTTCGGTTCTGGGACTGATATAGGTGGCAACAAAGATGATCTCTGCTCTTGCTGTTGACTCAGTAGAGATGGTAGAACGAGTCTGATCCAACGGACATAACAACAAGCTGCTCACACGATGTTCCTCTGCAGGAGACACAGGGCGTCTCTACTCACGAGGATAACAGTGCCCATCAATAAAACAATCTGGCTGCTAACTGGCACGCTCACTCTGGCTCCAGGTCAAGGGTAAATTTTGCCTGGACTTTGTCAAAGTCAGAGAGACATTGAGTAGGATTCAGCCTGTAGGTTAGGGTGCACAGATGGAGCTGTTGCTACATGAGTGTCTACACATTAGCAAAATGCACRAGACCCCCCTGAAGTTAGTGGAGATCTAGGGCTTGGCTCCATTACTGAAACGTGYCTAGAGCCACTGGAGGTGCTCCAGGGCATCAGAGACATGCACGTGATGATGGCAGATATCACTAAGGACCTGYAGAAGACCAATGCTCTTCTGAAGCAGCAGCTGGGGGCCCCTAAGGTGTGTCTAAACCCCAGCAAGGTCCTCTACAGTAAATCTAAAATGGCATTGGAGACCCACTGACAGTGGAGTCAACATAGTCCATGCAGTCCACAGAGCGATTTGGTTCACCCTGAAGCAGACTCCTGCATTTGGATGCCTGAACGGCTCGCTAGACTTCATGAACCATTTCCCCACTGGCTCATGTAGGTGCTCACATCCAGACATCCTTATTTATAGATCCCTTATTCTGCTACTTGCGCCCACACCCCGTGATGTCTCCCCCAAAAGCTCTGACATTTCTAATAATTTCCAATCATTTTTTCCATGGACACTTTTCCACTGCTCCCAGCCACTAAGGTGGTGCATGGCAACAGAGCAAGGCAGTTCAGTTACCTGTTGCATAAAATAAAGTAAAATAACCCCAGGGAATCAGGAAATTATCAGAGTTGACCTTAGGAAAAAAACGAGTAGTTTTTCTCTTTGTAGGGAAACTCAAGGAGGAATTCAAAATGCCTGGGACCATATTTATGAGGGAGAAATGTCCATCTGGCCCAGGCTTGGTGGCATCTCGTTGTGGAAATGAACGTTCTTGTGAGCTCCGAGGTGGACAATGAATGCTGGGCTCTTCCCAGAGCCTCAGGGGTAGCAGTAGGGTGCCTGGGGAGACCCACTGATRCCCAGGTCTTCCAGAGATTGTCTGCACCTCCATGGCCCTCAGGTTGTTTCCTCTACAATAAAGAGGATGTTGTGTCTCTGTCTTGCAAGGGTGAAYAGCAGGCCTTGCACCTCAGTCCAGTTCAGAGATGGACTGCTAGATCAGGGAATTTGTCTGCACTCCATCATTGGGGTTTAAGGTTAGAAAAATGAGAAAAGGTCCACAGATCCTCCATCTTGGGGGGGCAGCATCTTTGTGAGCTCTGCTGGAGCAGATGCGTGGGATCAGAGCAGCAGGAAGCAGCCATTGCTGAGGAAAGAGCAGCAGGAGGCTTTGCAGGTCCTCCCCGAGCCCTGGGGTGGCTGGGAGGAGAGAGAATCGTTCTGGGCTGGGCTGGACGTGTGCTCACCTCTGTAGTGGGGTGAAGGAAGGAAGAGGCCTTGAAACAGAGGCGCTAGGCGGGAGGGCAGCGCTGTGCCTCATCCCCTGCACTGCCTGCACACAGCATGCACACAGGGASCAGCTCGCAGGCACCAGCCCTGCGCGGGCTCCGGCACTCAGGGAACCCAGGGAAGCGCTTCCCTTTGATCCCTAGGAGAGCAGGGCGGGTATTTTTGGCAGGATTTCTTTATGCAGCAACATCCCAGARCCGGTTCCCCTCCCAGTGGTCACTGGCTCCTGGTCCTCACAACCACCGTGCAGACACTGTGGAAGAGGAAGGATGTAAAATGGGACACAAGCACTGTACACCAGGGAAGCTGGATGCTTTACTACAGCATCCCATCTCCGTGTCCCAGCTGCTCGGCTTTTGCGGCTCATCCGGGGCATGCGGACGCACGTGGGTGCAGCAGTGCCTGGTGCAGCTTCACCCTGGCCTGGTGCTGTCCATCCSCACATGCCCTCTGCTCCTCTCCTCCGTGGAGGAAGATGGACGTTACCTTTTGTCTGGCCAGGGACAGACAGCACCAGTTTGTTCCATAAAGCTTTAATGCTTTGTGAAYACGCAGAAAAGCTCAGCCCCAGGCCCTTCCACAATCTGCACTGTTTTGCAGCTACAAAAAAAAATAATAATAAAAAAAGAAACCTGGCTCAATTTAAAGCTCCAGGTTCATGGCATTTCCAAGAGAAATGATACCTAACGCATGGATTTGTGTGATTTGGTGTGATAAAGGGACTGAAATGCCAGGCRGGAGCACTGCCCCCGCCGCTCTCAGGGGTGAGCCTGGTATTTTGCCATCTGATTATCGTCAGAGGTCTCTGTCTCCTCCCCGAAATCCCTGGCATTAGCTGCACCCTGCAACTCCCAGGCATCTGCAGGAAAGTCTGKGGAAGGAGAAGGTATGAAAAGATGAAAGAATAAGCACTGTTTTGCCTGACTGTCTAACATGCCCAGAAAATGGCACGTATATGCGTGTGGCCTGTCTCATTCACACTGAGGTTCATTGTCTGCACGATTCCTAAGTGCCAAGCGAAGCTGGGACACACAAAYCCTCTGCACAGTTTATTTAAGCAACCAAATAATAAAAAAAAGGAGATCCCGCAAGAATCTGGTGAGCTGCTGAGAAGCTTCCTTAATTGAATATTTCATTTATTTAACGTGCCATTGCCAAAATAAATAACTCGGGGAGGAAAGCAGCAGCCAGGAAACTGGATGTGTTTTTGTCTGCAGCGCAGTTTCCTTGGGGGGCGCCCGGCCCCGCAGGCCGGCCTCTGCGGGGACCCGCCGCCGCCGCCGTGGCCTCCGGCCTGGCCGCCCTCCTCCGCGGAGGCAGCAACGCACGGGACCCGCAAAGCGCCCGCCCGGAGAACAACACGTGTCATTTCCCTGTCATTCTGGTGCGYGGAGGCAATAGGATTAGGTCCAAATATCGGCAAGGTAAGGAGGATTAATGGCTGGCTTAAATAAATGGTGCTGCTCCTTGCGATGCTGTTAAAGAGCGTTTCTGCCTGGCTGTGCTGCACGCAAAGCGGTGCTGTGCCCGGGGCGGCACGATTAGGTAAGATTTGGGGACGGAGGGGGCAGATTTAAAACGTATACAGCCTGGCGAATATACATACATATTTTTTTGAGGGGAATAAAYGCGACTTCTGCCGTTGTGAGATGCTGAAACCCCTGCGGGAGGGAGGGACGGAGGGAGCAGCCTTCGTGAACGCCTCTTGCCCCCTGGCGTCCCCTCGCTGCAAGGACAACCGCGGCCGGGGGGGCCCGGGGAGGCCCGGGGGGCACCGAGGGGCCGGTGGGGGGCCGCCGCCCCCAGCTCCCAACGCCTTTTTTCCCCAAAAAAACCCAACCAACAGGACAAGCCAAAGCGACCTGAGCGGCACTTCCAGACAAAAGTTGGTTTTAATACTA
>NW_028186612.1:45610-62406 GCF_003343005.1 Rhea americana
TTTCTTTCTCTCTTCTCTTCTCTTCTCTTCTCTTCTCTTCTCTTCTCTTCTCTTCTCTTCTCTTCTCTTCTCTTCTCTTCTCTTCTCTCTTCCTGCTCTCCTTTTCCCTTCTCCTTCTCCTTTTCCCTTCTCCTTCTCCTTTTCCCTTTCCTCTCCTCTCCTCTCCTCTCCTCTCCTCTCCTCTCCTCTCCTCTCCTCTCCTCTCCTCTCCTCTTTCCTCTTTCCTCTTTCCTCTTTCCTCTTTCCTCTTTCCTCTTTCCTCTTTCCTCTTTCCTCTTTCCTCTTTCCTCTTTCCTCTTTCCTTTCTCCTCCCACCGCGGCCAAGTTCACACCCCCGCGCCCCGCCGCGCCCCGCCGCGGGGGCTGCGCACCCCCGCCGGGCTCTGCCCCCGTAGGTGTGTGAAGCGCCGTCGGGGCTCAGCCGCGGTGCTTTTCCCCAAGCGCCGCCGAGGCGGGTTTTCGTCGCCGCCGCCGGGACGCGCCGGCCCGTGACAAAGTTGCCGCCCGCTCCGCTATTGCCCCCCGCCGGCCCCTCCGCGCTCCGGAATCGAGCCAAACTCGTATTAATTTTTTTTTTTATTGTTGTTAAATTGCATTAAAACCATTTCCCTCGGCTACTCTAAAGATTGGCTTTAATTCATTGAATATGCATGCTAAAAGTTTAACAGCAGTAGCAGCCAGGGGTTCAAAATTGCGAAGTTAAATATTTGTTTTTAATTTTCTGGCTCAAAAAATTTAACTAACAGGCATGATTCCTCCTGCTCTAATGTGCTTGCATAAATGGGTTTGTTATTACTATTTTCCTGCTAAAACAACATTTGCTTCTCGTCCTGACATATCATGTTTGAAATCCGGGCAGGCAGGCGAAATCTGCCATCTAGTATGTAAAAAATGAAATGAACTTGCCTCGCTGCAGAGAAGGCTTGGTTCAGCGACTTGCACAAGCAGTTAGAAAAATTAACAAAACACGGCCCTCCTATTAGTTTTTAATTAGATTTTCTGATTATGGACATGTTTAAAGGACACGATTGTATGTTTATGGAGTGAGCTTGCCTCAAGAGCCTATTCGATTAAACGTATTTGCAGTAACTCCGATGTTTAAACATTGTGACATTTTAAGGAACGGTTTAATGAAAAAATAATTTCAAGACTGCAAAAAAGTTACAAAGAACAGCGCGTTTCTGTTCCCCCCCCGTGTTTTTCTTTTTTTTCCTTTTTCTTTCTTTCTTTTTTTCTATTTCTTTTTTACCAAACATTACAACCAATAAAACACACAAATACACTTGTCCTACAACCGAACAAAAGAGTCTTTGTCACCAAACCCCTCCCGAGAGGAGCCGGCACAGCCCGAGCCGCGGCCGCGGAGGCGCCGCCGGGCCGGGGCGGCTGCGGCGGCCGCTCCGCGCTGCCCCGCGGCCGCTCCGCGCTGCTCCGCGAACCGCCGTTGAAGCCCCCAGGTGCCTCTTTTCCAGAGGTGCCGAGTTTCCCCGAGCTTCTCGCCGCAGAGAAGAGGTTTCTTTCTTCTTGGACGTGCAAGATTCAGTCGGAAAACACATCCCCCTCCTCTTTTTTTTTGTCTTGCCCATTAGATATAATTTAACATAAAACGCCTATTATAATTACTGATTATACAAGGAGTCTCTTGTTTTTGCCAGCTACTAACAGGATTAGCTAACAAGTGCTAGATTCCCAATTAACCATAAACATAATGTTGGAATTCATTTGGCTTCTGACGTGCTGGGGGAGGACGAAGGGAAGGAGGGAATTTGGGGCTGGAGGGGACAAGGTGACCCCCGGGAGCCCAGCGGCAGGGTGGGAGCCCGGCACACAGCCGTGTCTCCTCTGCGCRTGAAGTAGGAGCACCAGGAGCTCGCATTGCCCCTGCAGAGCCTATAAGGGGATTAATAGAGTTTTTAAAGTACACCTATATATGCATATATTTATACACACATATATACAAATATGAATATGCAAATATATCCTCCAGGGAGGAAGGACCCACTAAGCTGGGAGGTTACTGGTTTGAGTCCACCCTTCTCCACAGATACTGGTCCTGCCCGTGCAACAGCCCCCTAAGAGGAGTTGCCACAAGGCTTTCCAGCCTCGTCACCTCCAAAGGTCGCCAGCACAGGGTAACTTTGACTGGGGCAGCCGGGGGGGGGGACCCTGCGGCTGGAGGAGCCGGGCTGGGGAGTCAGCGCAGGCGGCCGTGGTCATGCCATGGACCAGCCTCCCTGCGGGGCGTCTCGGGGGCCCCAGCGCTGCCCACCGTGGRGCGAGGGGCAAAGCCCCTGCTCAGCCTGCTGCCCACTGCCTGCCAACAGCCAACAGGAAATGAAGTGCTAGAAAAAATCTATTAGAGATGAGTTAATTAATGGTAATTGGAAAAGGGACCTCCCCTACGTAAAATCGTCTTTCCCTACAAAAGAGCATTTAAAAATAATCTGGAAAAAAAAAAGAAAAGAAGAAGACATAATGAAGCCTTTTAGAAAAAGGCTTTCTGTTTTTATTGCCAAGGGGAGCTGGGAATGGTCCCACCAGCCCCAGCCCTGGCTTCACTCATGCCGAATCCCTGCGACCGGGAGCAGCTCCCCTTGCGCGCTGCCTTGGCGAAGGCTTGTGATCTGGGGCAAAACCTGCCTCTCCAGGCCCCGCCGTTTGCAACCCCCCCCCTTTTTTTTTCTTTCCCTGCATTGGCAGCAGCTTTACAGGGGTAGAGGGGGCTGGGGACAACATGGGGTGCTGGGGGGGGTTCAGCCCCATGCGCAGGGCAGTGGCTTCCCAGGGACCTCTGGCTGCCTTGCGGCGGGGCTCGGGGCCCTGCGCTGTGCGGGCAGCGTGCGAGGAGCTGCTTTTCCTTCCTTCCTTCCTTCCTTCCCTCCTGCCTGCCTCCTTCCCTTCCTCCCTTCCACCAGCGCTTCAACTCCTTGGGCCTCATGGAAAGTAAATTCTTTTTAATGAGTCAAATAATTTTGGACACGATAAATTTCCCCCTCTCCTTTGTAATTAGAGCTGGCCGCATGTCTAAAATGATCTGGTTTCCAGAGGGAAACAATAATTGAATTGTTGGGTGTCTCCGGAGCTTTGCAGGGCTCCTGGAAGGCTGCGCGGGAAGCTGAGCCGTTCTCCTGCTAGCGCCTGCCACGAGAGCGAGACACCCTAGAATTCAATTACGAGGCTCCTCCAGGAACCGCTATAATTATCACGTCAAGTTGTTTTTTAAAATTTCATAATTACGTTTTAAGATCATTGCACGTATGCAGGGAAGTGCGTGGGCCCGGCCGGAGCGGGAGGCCCCCGGCGCTCGCCYGCCCGCCSCGCTGGCCGCRRCCGCCGCTCGGTGCGTGCTTGGCTCGGCGCCGGGGCTGGCAGCGAGCTCTCGCCCCGTGCTCCCCCGGAGCTGCCCTGCCTCTCTGCCCGTCTCTGGAGCCGCCTGGCCCCACGCCGCCCGGGATGCTGCACCCGGCGCTGCGCGGCCAAGCCGGGCAGTGCCTTTCGCGGGGGCTGTTTGCAACGTCACGGCGAATGCTGTGAACAGGTTAGCGACCCGTCCCTACGTAAGACCTCCTGCTCAACCCATCCGATTCCACTGCCTACAAAATTGATTCCCATGCATGCATATGCTAGAAGAAAATCAGAGAGAAGCAGATCGGAGTTGGCAGTTAGCAATAATTTTGTATTCGTCTATTAGAAACAGCCTTCCTGTGTGCTGCCCTCCCTCCCTTCAGCGTCCTGGGGATGAGTATCGGAGCAGTGAAACCTGGGACGTGCCAGCACACCAGGCACTGCTGCGGTGCTCCCTAGGAGTGTATCAGCACTGCTGGTGCTCAGGTTTGGGTTTTTGTCTTGAAAAATATAAACTTGAAATACTGAAAAACTCTTCYATTTCTTTTGTAGGTGAAATTCAAAGCTCAGAGGGGTCTGGCTTGTTACTCATGTCTCCTTTCAGACCATGGCTCTGAGGTGCTTTGCTCTTTGCCAGTGGTTGAGCTGCCTTTAGACTTGGTTTAGAAAAGTAGACCGGACTATTCATATTTCACATCCCTGAGATAGACAGCAGGGCATATGTGGCAAAATGAATGGTTGCTTTGGAAGGAGTGAGCTGCAAGTCCTGCCTCTCTGCTGAGCTTGTTTGCTCTGTCACCTTCTCTACCAGGAGGATTCGTCATGTCCTCTCCAGCACGTGCCCTGGAAGTGCCCATGGCCAGGACCCACCAGGCTGGGCACTCCTCTGTGCAAAGATTAAYCATAGCTTCATAAGTACGAGGACCAGATGGAGATTTCCAGGCAGTATTAAGCTATTATGGGTGTAGTGAAAGCTTCTGCGAGCTTGGGAAGAGCAGGTTAAAGGAAGGGCAAAATAACAGAGGAGTGAGAGGATCAAAGGAAGGGGAGCTGGAAGCATTATTGGCTGCTTCACCAAAGACATGGCAAACAAAAAAGCTAAGCTAAATCAGACATTATCAGAGCACAGTAGACCTCGTTTTCCAGGTATGTGCTAAGCTCCTGGCATTGTACCACCGGAGAGGGATCCGTTACATCTTTTTCTGGCTTTCCTAKGCCAGAGCTGAACCAGACCTAGAGCGTTCCTGAGGTTTGTCCAGTCTCTTTTCAAGTGTCAGAGGGGTGTTAGAGTCTAACACAGTGCTGCCACACAGTCGCTTTTCTGCAGCCCCCCTGCTCCTTGCCATGGGGAACTCTGTCCCCCCAGGACTGTGCGGAGAGGGCTTTTCTGTACGATGGCCACACCATTTTCTGGAGGGGCAGAAACCTGACYATATCTTTAGCTCCATTCTCTTCTATGTCTCCCCTTAGAAACCTGACTATGTCTTCCCTCCTGTGTCTCCCCTTCCCAGCAAAGAGTCACAAATGCCAAAGGGCAATGAACAGCATGGGGTCCAYCAGAGCAAGTAGCAGAAGCCCTGATGTTCCCTCCTCCTACACCATGCTCATTCCTGAGGAGATTATACAGCCCCAGACAGAGAAGTGGTATATTGAACTGCAGCCTATTAAAAAAACAAGGCAGAGCTACCACCAAAATAACCCATTTTTGGCCTCTTGTCTAGCACACAGCTGCTCCAACCAATTTCTCCCGAGCTTGGATCAAAGTCTGGAGAAGGCTAGTGTACACCATTGGCTCCACAGGCCTACGTCACTGTCCAGCTGATGTGCACAAGGCAAAGAATGTGTCTTGGCTTTTGCAGGTCCGTGCCCCCATGTGGTAGCTGTGGTGTTGGGAAAGAAGCATGGGGAGCAATATGCAGTGACTGTGCCGATTTCAGACTGGGAATAGATTCACTTTTCATTCTTTCAGACAAGCAATTAGAGCTGTCTCCCCAAGCAGTTCCCACCCAGCAAGGAGTTCCAAAATATGAAAATTCTTTCCTTTCATATTATTTTCCAGATGTTCAGTCTTCGCTTCCCTTTATTAATGCTTCTTTTGCCAGGGTGACTCATTTAACAATTAGCTTAGGCATAGGGTGAAGCATCTGTTACAGATATTACCTGTGCCTCTAAGGCAAAGCTTCTTACCTTCATTTTTTATCCATCTCTCCTTTCCTTCTAGATCTTTAATAACATGTAAAATATCTTTAAATTAATGGGAAGCAGTGATTCCTCAACCAGGTCAACAGATGGTTCATTTGGACCTGCCTTCAATTAAGCAGGTGGAACATGCCCAAGGAGAAGGCAGGCAAATGCAGCTGTTCTTTCCCCAAGTCCCTCTGCAGGTCTGATGGGAAAGACTCATTCACTGGCTCTCGTGTAAGGCTGCACGTTTTATCAGCCTTATAACTTGGTGTTCAAACTTCCCTCACTCAGCTGGCACCTTCTAGGAGATTGCTTCTTCTGGTGTTGCCTAGCTCTGAGTGTGATGATGCTGGAATATTTGTGCTTTATTAATGCTTAGAAAAGAAATATGCCTTCCTAATTACACATACACTGCGCTATAGATAAGATGTTGGGCTGCATCCCAAGAGCTGGATTTCCTATTCTTCCTGCACAGCATAACTGGCTTCAGGATTTGACCATATACTGAAACTCTGGTATTTCTCAGCTCAAACTYTCATTGGCTCAGATATTAGTGGAGAGTGAGGGGAGGACTCAGTTGCCTAAAGGTAAGCAAAGYTTGAGCCTAGTGCCACTTGGGATGTCCCATGTACCCCAAGTGGCTTTCAGCTGCTGCTCCTCAAGGTTCTGGATCTCTTGGGTCATATCTGTCTGCCCCACCTGGATACCTCAAGTACCCTGGGGTGTCCAAGGTTACAGCAGGGGCCCGTGTTCAGCAACTGAGTCCGCCAAGAGAATCACTAGTTCCCCAGGTTTTCTTTGCAAGTCTACATTCAGCAGACTCATTCATGAGTGATAGGAGTCTCATCCCAACAGCTCTTCAGGCTGCTTGAGTAAAGAAGTAAAAACCAGGTAAGCACCTCAGGATCTGCCTTAGTGATACCAACAAGTGTTCTTTTTTTGAATGAAAAGGAATAATCTGATAAAGATCTGAGTAAAGTCTTCAGGACTGATTATCCTGTTAGATATCATTGTCTTTTTCTACTTGTAGTTGACAACTCTGCTGCTTACTACTGTGTGGCTCTTTCCCTGATGTGCTTATTCAGTTTTACTCAACTCAACTCTACTTAAGGCAGCCTTAASTGAGGTGCTTAGGAGGTGACCTGTGGGAATTTTGCAAGGAGGATTTCTCAACAGCAGATTAAAACTTTACAAATCAATACGCCCTTCAGGAGCTGGCCTCCAGCCCTTAGTCACGGCAGTCACTACTGGTTCACTATGGATTCTCCTCCCTTCTGTGGGCAGCATTCCCAACCTGGAACTGTGTGACGTTCAGCGCATCTCCAGTCCCACTGACTTCATGTATCTTGTTGACATACCTTACGTTCCAAGTATTTAAATGCTTTCTGGGATTAGGATTTAGTGAGTGCAATGTCTGAGTACTTCATCAAGTCAAAGAAAAATAAAAAAAAATGAGCTTGCAAATAAGTTCATCCTTGCAGCGCTCTGCATGGAAATGAATTAATTCTGCTTGCCTGAACAGGATCTCTGTTGCACGAGAGAGCCCTTGAAGCTTGGATTTCTGCTCCATTTACTCTGCTATTGCTGGGTAGGTCAGCAGGGTGTATATTTCTGACGACTCTTCCTTAGATCAAGAGAAATTCTCCTCTCCTCTGCACCTCCATTAGCTTCACAGAGATTTCTGAACTATGCTGTCTAAAGCCTGCAGGGCAAAATTTGGAGCGGGTTTGAGCCACGTCAGCAGGGACGTTCTGGCTCAGCCCCATGAAGTGCAAGGCAGGCGCTGATAAAGCCTCTGCTATGTTCGGACTCAAGCGGGTTTGAAATCTGGGGCATCTCTGGGCCTCCCTCAGAACAGCAGCGCGTCGGGGAACACGCAAGAGCCTCCGTGACTCAAAACCAAACYGGTGATTACCGTCCTCACGAAAGGCAAACGCGTGATGCTGCTTAGAAATGGGACGGAGGAAGATCCTGCCCATACCCTCTTCCTTCTCCATACATCACGTACCTTTCTCAGAAGCGGCCAGCGCACACGTACGTGTTACAGAGCCGTTTCACCCGGGTGAGCGCACACCCGAGGTCAATCTGTCGAGCAACATGCCACTTCCCCACGGCTAGCCCCTGTCCCAGCTGGCTTTCCCTTTCCCACCGGCCCGGCGGCGGGGAATTTCCTGGAGAGGTACGGGCACGCTGCTCCGCTGCTCGGCAGCGCAGACGCCTGCTCGGGAAGGGGCTGCACCTCCGCTGACGGCGCGGCGCCACGAGGAGGACCTGCCTGCCGGGCTCGGCCCGACGCTGCCGGGATTGCCGGGCGCCACGGCGCGAGCTCTGCGCCTGGAGCACGGCCGGCGTGTGCAAACGAAGGGCACGCGGGGGCTCCTAACGCTGAGCCTGGGAGCAGCCCCTCGTCGTACTTCTTTGTGCTGGAGCATCCGGCACCGGCGATCTCGCGGGTGCGCAGCAGGAATGACCGGGGTGACAGCAGCGGTTTTACTAGGCGCAGASAAGTTTTGCTTTTGGTTATCAGCAGGTTCAAATTAAAGGCACCAGCAGCATGTTTCTGTAAAGCAGCAACAGCRAAATACTTACTGGCATTAAAACTTGAATCGTCGCTTTAGGTTTCAGAGCTAACACAAAGCTTGAAGTATTTTACCTCCGAGAGCTGTTGTTTCAAGTGGCTGCACAGTCTCCAATACAACATGACAGCTACTTATCTGACATTGCAAAACCACTCTTCAAGGCCAGGGCAGAACAGGTTAGAAAGATTTGTCGTTTTTTAAACCTCAGTTCAGCCTCTGAAATGCGAAAGTCACAACAAGGCAGAGACTCTGCAGAACGATTCAGTTCCCTGGTTGCTCCCCRCAGGCAGAGGGGACGTGGATCCTTCCAGGAAGCTGATCATTTTTTAAGTTTAGCTTTTTTGCTTGTGCCCTATCGTGGAAAGAGGTTTAGAACCAGACAGGAAAAGACAGGGGAAAAAAAATCGTTTGAACAAACTGAGAATAAAATCTGAAAGTGAAAATGCCTAGAGAAAGGTGAGGTCCAAAGGGTTATGAAACCAGAGCTGAGTCTAAGGGAGGTTATGGACTGCTTAACCAAGGCAGGGGTGGGAAGAAAGAAGAACCTGATTCACTCTGGACCAGAGAATAAAAGATCATTGAGGCWGGGAAGTCAAAGGCATATTTGGTCAAATTGGCCAAGAATTTTTGAAAAATCTTTTTGCTAAAAAAAATGCTGATTTCTCAGAATAGAAAATATTTCCTAAAACAAGATGTTATGAATTTACAATGTGAAAAATAACTGGGAAAAAAGGTTTGGAAATTGAAATGGCCTACCCTACTTTAGTTAAAAATGTGAGGTTTAGATTTGTGAATTGGTAAAACATTGCACTAGTAGACAATTTRGACCTTTTTTAAAATGTCAGGATCAAAACAAAGCAGACCAAAATGATCACAAATGTTTCAGATGACCCAAGCTTCCAGGTCAGAAGTCTTTCTTGCAAAACATATGGGGCTGGACTTGTTTGTACTGAAATCAGTGGCAGAACTCCCAAGGCCACCTCTGATGGGAGACTTCTGCAGACATTGGAAGGTATGAAGAAAGAAAGGGTACCTTAGTCAGCAGAAAGTTTTGGATCAGAGCCGATAGCTGTGCCCAACACCACGCCAGCAGAGTGCATTCATGCTCCCTGTGTTCGGTTGAGGGCTTGCGTTGCTCAGCAAGGTCATTTCCTAATGCCATGTCTGGGTAGTTGCCCTCAAACGTACATCAACTTGTAGTCACAACAGGTACTGTCAATCCACAAAACACTGAATCAAGGGCCGGACTTGCCCATTTTCTGTTAATGCAATGTTGCAAACACTAGAATAGACTTCAAGTGATAAATATCTCAATGAGCAGAGGACTATCCTAACTTATCTGGGAAATCACAGAAATGCACTGGTGCAGGCTGAGTCCAGGTGAAATGGCACTTCTGTGGCAATCAGCATCCCTGCAGCCAGCCTGCAGGGAGTCCACCTCCAGCAGCATCAGGCAGTAGGCTTGGGGGCTTGACTGCGTGGGCTTCAACCCATACAAGGTGGGAGGCCACAGCCATTCACAATGAGGAAGAGCTCCTTCCTCAGGGAAGAGAGATGCAAGAGAATTTGTCTGAGAGAATTTTTCCAAAATCTGTCTACAGGACTTATCAACGGTATTTTTCAGAGGCTTAGAGAAGAAAAGATCCAGCATTGTCCAAGTCGCAAAGCAAGAGATCATTCAAAACTCTTTGGAAGTACTGTGGACAGATAATAATGAAACTGCACGTGATTTAAGTCTTCAGTTTAATAACCGGTCTGTAGTCACTCTTGCAAAATGAGTGACCTCTCTCACGGATCTCACTGTACTCTCCAAAATGACCTCTCTTAGGTGTGACTACTCTCTTCCAAAAGCCACCACAGACACCTCCKTTCTGTCCAAGTCCAAAGTGTAGATACCTCTGGAGAATACAAACCCTTTGATCAAACCCCGAACTCTCAACAATTCTTGGTGACCATAGGGCACATTTGGACTAGACTGTGGGCTTTTTTGCACTGCAGGATAAATTAATCCTTCCTAAGCTCCAATTGTCTCAACTAGTTGCTCATAGAGCCTCAGCCATTCTGACTGGAAGTTTGCATATATCTCTGCAGTTCATTGCAGCTCAAAATGCAGCCTGAYCTTTCATCCTGAAGACCATCAAGCTCATGCAAGCAACAAATTTCTGCAGARAGATACCAGCAAACTTTTATTACACTCAATGGTTTTGACCTTGACTCCCCTGTGAATCCATCTTATTTTGGGCATCTGTTCCAAGATACCATAAAGGGGATGAACCACCTGGGTGTTGATGTGCAGGTAACAATGTACACAATCTTCACTAGAATTATTATTTTAAATCAAGTCAGTTCAACTAGAGACTACTAGAATAATATAGCCTTCAAGACTTTATTAGCAGGACTAAGAATATTCAGGGCTAGTAAATAAATCTGACCTCTGAGATCAATTTCCACTTTTATATTGTAGTGTCATCTGCTATGAAGGGCTAAACCAGATTCAGCCCTGATTTCAAGAGTCATTCCTCTCCCATCCCCATCAGCTTCTCCTTGTATACTGATTATCTTAGTGGCCCTTTGCCGGACTCACTCCAGTACGTCCATGCTACTCATGTACAAGGGGGCCCAAGAATGGGACATGGCATGCCCCATTCTGATACTTATCTGTACTTACCTGATATTTAAAAGAACAATATAATAGCACACAGAAACTACCTAAAATGTGGATACAATTTACTGTAATAGAGAAAACTTGCAGCAGGAGAAAGGTAAAAACCAGACTAAATAGAACTTCTGTGAGCTCTGACCCTTTATGACTTTTGGACAGTAATGTCAAAGCAACTACACCGGTTACATACGAAAATTATTATATATCCTTTGAATGGCTTCTGGAAGATAGAGATCAGGCCAGTAGTGCCATTACACACTACAGAGGTTTTTAGCAGAGATACGCAATAAAAACCACAGTCTTCATCTCCATGCAATTAATCTGTCATAGTTCCCACATGTAACCAATGAAATCCATAGAAAACTGTCTTGGACAATGAAAAAAGGATTCAAATGCAGGGAGAAGACTAAGGAGTATGTGTGGGGCAAGTGCTACATTCATTAACAGCAAATCAACACACTTCCATTACCCAGAGAAGGTATCACATATAGAAAACTCTCCTGGCATTTTAGCTGGAAGGATTGATGATTACCCACCTCTCCAAGATTTACAAGATAGGGCCCTTAATGATCTCTTATATAGAGGTATATTTTGTTCAATTAGCCCAACATGGAATGCTTTGTCCTCATGAATTTTGGAGCTACTCTGATGAAAGGCAGCAGAGACTTAATTTCATTATTCATCTCAATATGTTCCTGCTGTATTCGGAGAACAGTTTATGGGCCCTCCTGTGGCTAATTTAGCACCTGCAAATCCCTGTGCTTATACACCTTTTGGCTTTAACCTACTGCATAGTTCCTGCAAATTCATTCACAGCTCAAATCCTCATGCTTTCTAGAAAGACTTTCTTCTCCTTTAGAAGCTTTGTACATGCTTCACTGTCTCAGAAGACTATCAGTAAGATGTCCTAGTTCTCTAAGACCAGGCTATATACCAAACCTTTTTGTATTTTTTAACTGCTATTGACAAAACCTGAGAAGAGCTTGAGGGAAAGCAATGCACCCCAAGGACCTTGGTCACCCTTGGACTGGGGCTGTTAGCAGCTACTTCCCCAGCTGACATAGGGCACTCACTGAAGTTAGACAACACWAGAGTCCCAATGAAGGCTGCTTGAACTAAGCCAACAGACTGCACTTAAAATGGATGAAGGTTGATCACAAAGCCCTTCCACTGATCCCACCACAAATGCAGCAGCCTCCAGAAGTCTGAAGTAAGTATTTAAATGTAGTCTGATTTAAATCTTTTTGGCTAAATATGTAAGAATCAAGGAACTCTTTCCTAAATCAGAAGATGCAAGTCTTAGAATTGCTTAGTCTTATCAGCTGTGCTTACTCGTTCTTACTGTTTTAACACTTTAAAATGCTTCAGAATGTAGTATTCATTACTGCAATTAACCAAGCTGCAACAGGAAGCTGCATGTTTGCTTTACTCCCTCCATATTTTGTTCTAGTTATAAATTTCAACATCCTGGAAGACAATGGCAATAGCATTCTGCATATAAACTTAAGTCATGTAACATATACCTATCCCATTCTCTTGGCAAAACTGTAAGACTATTTTTCTTAAACTCAATAATCCACACTGGAAACCCTTCTAAAAGCTAATCTCTCCAAGCTCAGTTTAGACCTTTTTTTTTTTTTTTTAACTGCTGAGTATGCATGACTGAATATTAGTTATGCAACCATAACAACTGTCCTTTTCAAGTAAGATTCCTGCATAATGTGAATACAGAGAACCCAAGGCAAATACTACTTGGTCTTAAAACTTTAATAGTAAAGAAAAAAAAAGTGTAAACCAAAACACACTGCCGAAAACTTACCAGTAAGAATGAGAATTTAAGTGTTCAAATTCAGAATAGTGCAAATTTTCTTAGCTCCCCTCCCCCCCACCTCTTCCAAACTTGTATCACTTTGGTTCATATACTTACAAGTATTGGCAAAATATGAACTTGACTTACATTTTTGGCTGTATTAACACATATTTAGTTTCAGTCTTTACAAATAAATCTTAAATACCAATCAAATATATGTAGAGATCACTGTTATCTTTACTTCCATCTGGCGTTATAAGGCTTTGCAATTGTTTAAGACGGTTACAAAAGTGTTTTCCCCACAAGTAGCRTACTTCTTAAAATGGCTAAGCTGATCTAGTCCTGATTTGAGGACCTAATCTCTTCAAGTAGTTCTGCAAAYTGTGATTATTTACGTTTTAAACATTTGAGGAAGAATCTTGTACCAATGAAATTACTCTTGATTTACATCCAACAGAGATTATAATTAGAGTCCACTTTTTAATTTAGATTTTGTTCTAAACTTTTCTTTATATATATATATATACACACACATATATATATACACACATACATATATATATATATATATATATATATATAAAAAAAAAAGCACAAGCAGCAGTTATTGCATTCCCCTCAAAGAGTAAATATAGCCAGAACACTGCTACCTTGCCTTAGTATCTTCTATTAATGGGACTGCTTTAACAGATACCTCTAACTATATCTGAAGCCATGTAAGATTGGAAATGAAGAAAAAAATGTGTAATACAAAAGGCATATCCATAAAAGTTTACAAGTACACCATAACCACAAAATTGGAGTATTTCTAAAAATTTGGATTCAATGAAAGATACAACAAAACTAGCTTTCCTAGTTAAATAAATTATTGCTCCATTTGATTCCATGCAGCATTGAAATGAACTCAGAACCCTTTTCTCTTTAATCTCTYGTAAGAAACAATGAATATTGAAGAGAATATAAGGCTCAGATTTACTGTACATTGCACTTCAATTTTAAGACCTAATACTTGCTATTTAGGTCTATGGTGGTCTAAACTATCAAATGAATTGTGCTCACCAGAACTAAGTATTAAGAAACACCAAATGTTTAATGTAGTGACATAAGCACTCTTCTTTTTTACAAGGCAATCACAGATTGCAAGTTCTATAGGGTTGTGAAAAAACAAATAGTGATCTCCTTCAGAAGCTCAGCTGAGAAAATAAGCTGTTCACCATTATTATTGTTTACATACACTTTAAAATCACATGTTAGGCCTATCTCTGTTTCCAATCAATTCAATCAAAACCCTGACTCAAAAAGAAGCAAGATCAGAGATAACCTTTAGGAGGCAATTGCAGATCTTTTTGTTAGAGGCACATACTCAATGGCCATAAGCATCTGCAATATTTAGTTCTTCAGGCATATTAAGTGTCCGGTATCCGAAAAAACATCTCAGTAAGATCCTGAAACATGCCTAACTTTAAGCAGGAATACTCACCTACACTTAAGCCTCTTACTGAACTGGGGACAGAATTTGATCCTCTCAAATCTTACTGCAAGCTTCAGAAGAAATCAAGTTTCAAGTCAGAAATAGTTAAAGTTAACTTTAGAGTAAGATTGTCCAGTATTCACCTATCGCACTGAAGTAATTTAGAAATTCCAAACTCAATGACTTTAAAACTTTCCTGCCTCAAAATCCCTCTCCCACCAAGACAGAGAAATTCAATGCAGCATTACAAGTAAGGGCATGATTCCTTCTCAAGACTCTTTAAAGCATTAATGCAATGCCTTTAATCTATTTCGATCACTCTTATTTTTAAATAACCCTATTTTAAAAAGATTTGGATAAATACTATTCCTATTAAACCATACTTCATCACTGTTAAGCACCATCAATCTACTTCCTTTGGGCACTGATACAAGAGCTTGTAATTAAATTTTAGTTTCAAGGCTTTAAAATATGGCAGCTGCTTCAATAACTTACATTGCAGTCTAATACTTGGAAAACTGCCACTTAGCCTGAACAGCTGTATGTAACTTGGTGTTAAATTCTTCCAGAGAACAGCCATACCCAAAATGCTTATGTAGTAAATCAGGGTAAGATTTCAAGATAAGCAGTTAATTTCACTTGGCTATTCTAAGAATGGATTAATAATTTTTTCACAAGTCATTTGTGCAGTAAGCCCATACAGAGATTATTTTTTCTAAATAATCTTCAATTTAAAAACAGGAACACATCTTCTTAATGTTGTTTTCGCACTGGCATCATGCCCTCTCCTCCAAAGACTTAGTCATTGTGTGGTTTTTCTGGAATACCCTACAGACAGGGGAGGGGGGGAGAAAAAAAGAAAAAAGAATGTTATAGCTTAGTATCATGTGGCAAGTTAATACATTAGCCAATGCTTTCAATAAATAGTGAATTAACCTCAGTAAGACTGGCAATGACCTAGCAGACTTGATTTATTGCAAAAGCTCAACTAGGAGGTGTTCCATAACCAGACAGAAATACCCCACTACAGTGGCTTTGTTGCTTCAGTCCAACCATTTGATAAACACATCTACCAATTACACTGCTTTTTATATGAGTTTGTATTTTCTGCTAAGAAAGCAGCTGARATATGGAGGAAAAATAACGCAGTACTTACTTAACATACTTTTTTTTTTTTTTAATGGTCACATTTCAAGTTATGTCTTCAAGCCAAAATTACTATATTTTCTATGAAAGACTGGTATTGGATAGCCTTAGCTCATTTCCTCCCAAGTTCCTCTTCTAATACGAAGCCCTGCAAGTATTTGAATGTAAAAGTCATTTAATCGACTTTTAAAAAGCTTGTAAGAAGCTATTCTCATTCTGCAGACAATGAGCCAAACCACAGAAGGCCTCAAGTATTGAATGCAGTCACATTCCTGCAGCCTCAAGCAGTACCAAAAAATAGATATCTGTGAGGGGGTGTTCTGAATACCACCCTAGTTTGCTAGATATCAAGAATGTTGGTTACAACTCATAATGAAGTTTTGTCATCAGTTAACTCAGCTAATGAGCAATGACTGAGTAACTTTAGGTGTTGTAAAGAGGAGCAAGAGCCAATGACTGCAGCAGCACTTTCTCTTTCAAGAAAAAAAAATCAGAAAGCTAAATAAAACACTGGATCCTTAAACTGACAGCAAAAAACAGCCTCTCAACAGGAGGTTTACTTAAATGTAGTACTGCATGTACAAGCTCAAATGAAATGCAATGATCAAAAAGCAGCAAGCATCTCCCAGACAACATTTCTCAGACAAGATGGGAATGGGATCTCAGAAGCGCAACCAGACTGGAGCCACAGAAGGATACGATTGACCTTTACCGGGCTCGTTCTGCACAGTTGTACATCTTGTTTATTAACATCCAGGCAGAGTAGGTATGAAGTGTAATATTTCTGATACGTTTCACATTTTTCTGGTCACTTAAGCCAAGCAATATTTACTGCAAGGATGACCATTCTCTAGCACTGCTTCATTTATTTACTAGGCTAGACACAGCCCTGTAGCTTAGACCTCTTCAGTTAGTAAAACATTTTAATGTCATGAACTTTGACACYGTCATTACGTTTCTCCCAATTTCTTTCTTTTCTAACTGCAGAAGTTAGATGAGGCAGAGGGAGAAGCAAGGCAATTTTACTCTACTGGAATATTTTCCACAGGGGCTGCCTTCTATTCTACACATGCCCAGAAAGTATCTATTGTTTGATACGAACTGTCAAATGCAGCTGAACAGTCAATGAGTGCAAGAAAATGCAGTTACAAAAATACCATGCCATTCAGGTTTATTTTAAAGCTGCAACACTGCATCTTCTTGCTACCTTCAAGATGGACAATAAAGTAGATTGATACTTTGGGTCACCTCTAAAGGAATGATGCAGTAGTCTTATTTTTTTTTTTTTTTTTTTAGAAAAAAAGAAAAAAAAGGAAGAATTGAGAGAAGAAATTCTTCTAATTTCCAGAACTGAATACTTCATAATCACAAGTTTTCCTGTTAAAAAGTTCCGCTTAAGTTGTTTCCTGATTAAGTGTGAATAATGCAGGAATACATGAGAAGGTATTTCTAGATAACCAAAATAGAATGCTTTTTCCTTGCCAGCATACCTCCTTCTTTGGAAGAAGGATGACAAAGGTATCAGAAAACTTGCTGGCAGCACCCATCTGATTTTAACTACATTCAGCTGAGATGCCATTCTTTTTTTTTTTTTTTTTT
>NW_028186612.1:62586-68634 GCF_003343005.1 Rhea americana
AAAAAAAAAAAAAAGGAAAAAAGAAAAAAAGTAATGAAGTATTTTAACTTCTTAACAGTAATAATAAAAAGCCCAAAACTCTACTTCCCAAACCCTATCAAACATTGAATCGGGCAAGAGGGAGGAGGGAAAACACACACACAGTATGTATCACTGGAATTTGAAGGAGTAGTGAACTATTCACCTGAAGGCAAACTAAAACTGACTGACATTTAAGATTGCGACCCTGGTCCAGGGAAATCTATAGCTTTGGATAAGGCCAGCAGTTAAGAATTCTTAGAAGAAAAACCTTACTAAGTATACCTTCTTTCCCAATGCATTTGAGTGCTGTGTTTCTTTTTTTAAAAATCAATATTTTCTACAATATGATAATTTTCTGTAACTTATGAGTCAGTACTTAAAAAAAATAATCCTTACTATTATCCACTCATGGTCAAGCAACATAGCTCTTTTGCCATGCTTGTCTGCAAGCCTGTCAGTCTATATAGAGTCACGTCCTAACAGTCTGCACTAGAAGTACATTAGTAACCAAGCACTGGGTTAAGAAGGCTAGATAGAAGAGACAGGAAGCCTGTTCCAAGCAAGACASTTAGACTATCTTTTTACTCATTTGCAGTTCAACAGTCTCAAAAAGCAGCTTTCCTCCTTACTGCGCAGCTTTGACCAGAGACTAATATTTCAAGAATTTCAAGTCTACACCCTTTCCTCAGTAAAAAYTGAAGGTACCGAAACAGCCCTACAGAAGCAAAATACTTGAAGAATGCTTGCTAGGATAATGGAAATATGCAAAGGAAATAGTAGTTAAATCAATATGGTATTAATTACCATTATCCATCAGTGTCAGAATGCATTTGACAAACAGGGCTTAAGCTGATGTGCAAGCATACAGTCAGGTTTACTGTTAAGTACCCCGTAAGGAAATAATTACTTGAGAAGCTAACAAATGAGACAATCATTTATATTATATTATCCCATATATTAAGCAGTACTTTAACGGCACATTAGCTGAACAGAAAGAGYGTGTTTTACCCTAGAATGGCAGAATTATGCTACATGAAGGCATTTCCATTCACCTAAACAACAAGAATATCTTACTGAATAATTAGAGCAAGCCCATCTGTCTCTCAGCTTCCTAGCTATATCAGATGTTAAGTCAAACTGTTGGAAAGGCAGTGACTAAGATTCTGACCAGATCTGATATACTGATTCCAGTCTTTTTCCAGCAACAGCCTTAGTAAGTTACATACTGAAAATACTCAAACACTAGCTATGAAGACAATTCCCACCCCATTGGCAACATAGACTGTATGCTTACATGTCAACTCTTGGGAAGATTTCTATGAATCTTAGTCAATTTGTGAGTCATACCCTCAGAGGCATAATTTGCTCTTGGACTAACAATGATGGAAGTTATYTGGATGGTTAAAAGGAAATGCTAATTATACAGTAATTACCATAGCCAGTTGGCGTCCTATGTTTCCTACAGTCACACCTCCTGAGAAAAATATACATGGAAGCCAAGAACGGATGTAAAGAAAATCCGGGGATGTGTACCTAATAAACAAAAAGGAAATATGTTAGAGAAGTCATTATCACCTTATATGATGCTAACAAGATGCTACAGAATTCTCTCCTAAGGCCCAAATAGAAAGGTAGCACAAGAGAGGGAATGTGGAGATCAAAATGAATTCATCACTTTATTACGTGTCTTTGTTGGATAAAAGACAGTTTCCTAGACAGCAAAATCCAGAAGTTCTCTCCTGARAGCCAGTTAACAGTATACCAAATCAGAAGTTTAGTTTGCTGAAGTGTTATTATTTCACCATAGGTCTGAATCTGTCTCCTTGCCTCCTTCCCCCAACCTCCAGTTCTCAACTCCGATCATTTGGGGCAACTGCACAATTAGCTGCCTTAGACAAACAAAACATCTTTTTATAAGAATATGCCAAATACATTAATGACTAATTTTCAATGCAGGTACATCCACATTTTTATTAACTTAAGAGAAAAGAAATACTATTTTAGAAGTTCAACTTACTGATAAACACCATTATATACAAGAAACTGGGTTATCAGGGTTGCTACAAAGGCTATTGTAATTCCAAGTCCAAGACCACTTCTTGAACGATCAAATGTCCACCAAAGGCCCAGTGACAAGGCTGCTAGAGTCAAGGACAGCTGGACGTTGTTTGCAAAATCTAGTTTCTGGAAAAAGAGATGTTAAGGACAATCCTTTTAAATCTGCAGAAAGCTTGCTGCTGAAACTGAACAAGAGAAAACTTAACTTGAAAATGATCAAGATTTTGTACCTCTAAATACAATATGCTTAGGATCTGTTTTTCAGACCTGCTGAGCAATCACTGCTCTTGCTGATTTCATCCAGAGTGTAAGTGTAAAGGTGGCATCATTTTTTCCCCCTCACACTGAGTATCCAAAGGCTAATATAATATACACTAATGTATTTAACTCTTATGGATTTTTGTCACAGGTAACCTCACACGCCTGCTGATTTAGGTTTTCTGCTCGAATCATTACTATTCAATACAAAAAGCATTCTTACAGAACAGTTTAGTAAATCTCCCTAGTAAACATAAGTATTGAATCTGTAGGCTGTCTATATGTAATAACACAAATTACAATATACTTATGTTATACTCACAGTTGTATCAGATATTACAGCAAGCCTACTCCTCCCCTTCCTAGAATGAAATTAAGTGCACTGTGTTGCTTTCAAACTTCTGTGAAATGGACAACCAATGCAAAGCTTCCTAGCTTCCTTTACCTCTCTGCCAGTAGCATTATCCTTACCTTTATAAATCTCCAAAACACGGATGGGAGAGATTGTGTTGCATGACAACATACTAAGCACGCTAACCAACAGTATAAATGAGCTCAAGGATACAGCACTTGCATGATTAATGCCAACGAAAACTGCTATACATCGCATTACGCTGGCCCACTCTCTCTTGAATTTGTGTGGTTCTCCAAGGTGGCTGTCAATGCAAGGATACAGCAGGCCAACAACAGCTGTAATAGAACCAAGGAAGAGTATCTGTATTAGCCATTACATGATGATCATTTTAATACTGTTAAATATTTTTTTTTTACCAGTAAGTGTTTGACAAAGCCTCCTAAGTAGTCAAGAGTCTACTATGCTACTGTAAGCCAGATGAAATTAGTTGTTAGTAACTCCCCCTACAATATAAAAAAGAAAAATAAAAGAAGAAAAACAACATTCAGTTTGAACCTTTAAAGCAGAGTTATGCTGCAAAGTTAAGGTATTTGACATGAAGCTCTTCTCCAGAGAGCATACATCATTTCACATCCTGAATAGATGTACCAATTAATAACAAGACAACATAAAAAGCTTAATTACAGGAAGGAATGGAATATGCCTTTACTGCTGGTGCAGAATACAAGTTTTATGAGCTTGATTTATCAGCTGTCAATCAGGCCCTGAATAATGTCTGATGGACTTTGACGTTTCTTGGCAGGAGTTGCTTGCTTTACTTCTACAGGATTAGGAGGTTAACCTCTTCAAATCAGCTGTATTTTGGTAACAGAGAGGCATGACAGAATTTAAGGAAGTGATTCCCAATAGTCATATTGATGCCAGTAAAAACATAAAAGCCCTACTCATACTGTTAAGTAGATGAAGTTTTACCCTAATACAGCATTTTCTCAGTCTGTAAATACAGTTAAAAGACAAAAAAAAAAAAAAAAAAAAGTTAGCATGATCTTGCTACTAGCACAAACACTAGATCAGTTCTATTCTTCTAAGGCTTGCAGCTCCCCTTGGGGTCACAAGCTCTAACTTTAGACATGCTACTCTAACAGTAATATGTTTGTTTGCTTCCTTTCCTACCCATTTCTTCCCCTTAACTCTTAAGAGGAATAATTTTATGTGAAGAACATTACAGGACATCATTCTGTCGATGTGTACAAGTGATTCGACTATGAGCAGTTTTCATTTTCTGAGGCCAGTTTCCAGGCCTGTTGAGCAGGATTTTTACCTTATGACAACAGCTAAACGACAGACTTCTAATCCCACCGGKGCAGGAATATCGCAGCTCTTACCAGAGCCTACTTCACGGCAACCACGCACTTCAGCGAGAGATCATTCCTTTCCACGCTCTCACTACGGGTAGCACGGGACAGCACCTGTCCTGCCACCGACGCTTAACCCCGTAGCCGCTCACCGAGGGGGGACGCGGGCACAGCCCGCCTGCCGCAGCGGGACTCGCCCGGCCGCCGGCCCCGCCGCGCCGCGGCGCCCCGCTTCCTGGTTCGCGGCCCGTGGCCTGTTGGCCGCGCCAGCCAATGGCGAGAGCCCGCGGCGGCTCACCAGTTCCGCCGGGAGCCAATCAGCGCGCGGGCGGCGGTGACGCGCCGGGCCGGCGGCGCCGCGCAGCTCGGCCGGGGGAGAGCGACCCCCGCCACGGCGGCGGCGGGGGGGCACGACACGGAGGGGACCCCCGGCGCGGCGGTCTGCATGCCCGCCGCGTGCTCCCCCGCATCACCGGGCTGGGGTACTTCCGCTGCTTCATACCTCCCAGTGACAGCACGCTCCAGCTGCATTAGGAATGCACTTAAAAAGCTCAAAAAAAAAAAAAAAAAAACCCAAAACCCGCCCAAGGCAAATAGGAAAAGTGTCTTTTGCTCCCAGATTAAGTTGAAACCCATCTACGCCCCCAAACCAGAATTTACATCACTTACATTCTACACATCAAATGCTGTTAAGCACAAAGCTGCAACGCACTGGCCAAGATTCAGTGCCACTGCCTCTCCCTCCCACAGGAGGGTGAGGAAAACCAGTCAGGGAAAGGACTCACCTGCGGCTGTCCCACAGCAAGGGGGCACCCACCACGCAGAGGAGAAGATAGTGGAAATGACTTCCTCAGGGAATAGAGTCACATTTCTCTGGATCTGCAGCAAGTTCAGCACCAACGCCATGAAAGCACCGACGACGAAGAGGACCACACTCCTCTGCACGAGGTGTTGACTCAAGTTCAAGGTGCTACTGCTACTGGCATTACTGCTGACACTGGAGGTGCTGGGGCTCCGTGCTCCGTGACCCACCAACGCCAGCGAGGAGCTTGAGACAGAGGAGCTCAGCATCTCGCCCACCTTGGCRGCCAGCCCAGCAGCAGTGTCCCCCAAGTGGTTTTTGTGCCTTCTCCTGGCGGTGCAGGAACAGCTCCAGGTGCAGTTCTCTAGCCTGGGCATTGGCTTCACCAGGCTCCTGAAAGACACGGGTAGGGACAGCCGGGTAAGGCCCAAAGGCTGCAGGCAGCTCAACCCGGAGCCCTCGCAGAGCGCCGAGGTGCAGGTGGGAAATAAACAACGCGCACTTCTACACCCSCAGCCGGGTGGAAGCTCTGAGGGCACCAGGCAAACAGCCTGGAAGCCTGACAGACCGGGAAGCAGCCGACAGATGCTCAACAGAAAGGTGGGATGGGCGCAGATCCGGTGTGACCTGCCACACCGGAGCTGCTGCAGGGCCACCGAGAGGCAGCGGAGCCCCGCGCACGCCTCCGCCTCCGCGGCGTGTCCCGGCGGGGGGGCAGAAAGGCTCCGGCCCGGGCAAACACACGCACAGAGGGACTTCCCCGAGCATCTCCCATGCCAGGATCCCGGGCGGGCTTGCACAACCCCTTCTCCCGAGGGAAAGGGAAGCGGTTTCGCAATTCTCCGCCGTAAAACCGCCCCCTCGGCGCTGTCCCCTCCGCGCACCGCGTTCCCGCCGCCGTCCCTCCTCGCAGGCACCCGGGGCAGAGGCCTCCCGTCCCGTCCCGTCCCGTCCCGTCCCCCGCCTCACCTCACCTCACCTCGCCGAGGCCGCTCTGCCAGCGGGGAGAAGGGGGCAGGGTGAACGGCCGCCGCCCGCCCGCCCCGCGCTCTCGCTCGCTGGCCGCGGCCCGCTCCCGGCGTAAGGTTTATAAGCCCCCGGCCCCGGGTGTCACGTTATGCGCCGCCGACCTACCCGCGGCCGGCGGGAGACACGGCCCCGCTGCTCCGCCACCCCCTCCCCTCGGCCGGGCGGGGCGG
>NW_028186612.1:68963-105528 GCF_003343005.1 Rhea americana
GGGGGCGGGAGCGCGCGCGCCTCGCTCTCAACCGTCGCCGCCCGCGGAAGGCGCCGGCCGTTGGTAACGGCCCGCGGGCGGGGGCGCCGCGAGGGGAAGGGTCTCGCCGCAGCCTGGCCCTCGTGGGCTTGCCACGCTCGCCAGGCTGCGTGGCCCCTCGCGTGGTGGCCTGCGGTCAAGGGGAGAGCTAAACGCGGCTGCCCAGGCTTCTCTGGAGGTGGCCGCGTTCACTACGCCCCTCGCGGTAAAACCGCGTGAGAGGATCGTGCCACACCGCCAAACTGCAGAAGAGGCCGGCCGAAGAGGGCCCGTTGGGTCTTGGCCTCCTGACTTTTACCCCTGCAGGCCGATAACCTGAGCGGTTTACGTCACTGGTGGAATCTGGGTCACGATGTGTCCAGCCTTGTCCTGTCATTAAACTACAGTTGGATAGGAGTTCCCCTGCTGAATTCTGCAGGGGTCTGGAAACCTGTTGATCTGGTAGATGGGACAGGATTGCGTGCGCCGCATATACGTATTTGAGTTTAATGTCAAAAGTTGTCTAGGTAGCAGGACTCAGCTGCTAGGTTTTATTTTTAAAATACTAGTTCTCCCGGACACATCCAAACCTAGTGTTATGATGCAGTAAGAATAACTGGATTTGCTGTTSATTTAGATGGCTTGAGCTAGCAGATCGTCTTTTCTTTTTTTCCACAGGTGATACACTCTATTTATAAYGGGAAAGAATGTGAGACCCAATGTTTTCCCTGGCCATAACACTGAGGATCTAAGCATCTTCATTCACTTGCTAGCTTAGACCATGAGGTGTAGAATGATGATCCAAATTCAACTCCRTTGGATTTCATCGATAATGTTAAATGTAATAAATGTCAACATAGGCAGGTTCAAGTATATGGTGAAGACTAAAATTCATCTAGGATAAGGGTTATCCATTCTCTTTTGATCAGTTCTAATCAGTGTGTAAAGAGTGAGGATAGCTGAAYCCCCAAAGCAATGTGCCCTTGAGGTGAATGTTTGTCTTCTTCATGTTGGAGGAATTGTTAGTGCTGTTGTTTGAAGTGACAGAGGAGTTGAGTATTTTGCTCTTAATAATGACAAGCTTGGGAACAGCCCAGTTCTGCCTTCCGACCTTATCGCTGGACTGCCATATACATGTTCTGTGTATCTGGTGTCATAAACGATGGGTTTCTATTGGTGACTTACCTCGATGGTGTGATCAAGTGTTAAAACAGCTTCTGGTTTTAGTCTAGTATGTTAAAATTGTTTGTGTTCGTTTGTCAGATTTCTAAGACATTGTACTTGTCTAAATGTATGTGGTATATTGTTCTTGAAATGTCTTTTAGTTAGTTTAGAGGTCCTGATATTTTGAATTTGAGGTATATTTACTGTATATTCAGTTTGTTTTTATGGTACATTTTTTTATCTCTAASTTCAAGTAAAATAAAACATCATTAGTAGAAACTTTCAGTCTGTCCCTTCCAAAATCTCCTCCAATTTTATTTATTTTTTTCTAGAGTGATTATAATGTTGATTGAGAGGTTGACTGAAGAATTATCTTCTGAATAAACACTGCTGATTTGATTTTGTCGCAGTGTCTGGTGTCACACACCAGAATTTTAGCTCTGTATCAGAATAGTAAAATGCGACTGTGCCAATTAATACAGAGTTTCTGTTTTTCATCTTGGAAGAATACACCTTTTCCTCCTTCCTGCTTCACTAAGCATTCTTGTGTCTATGCAGATAGTTTTGTTTGTTAGTCCCATGAGGTACTCACATTGCAATGCAGCGYTGCACTTTACATTACACCATTCATTTCCTTTTCTTCCTTTTTTTATTTTCTGACTCAGTGGACCTGCATTGGGTCTGTTTAAGTTAACCATTTCCAGGGAAAACAGTCTTAATATATTGTCAGCATTTTATGAGTTCCTCTGCAGACACATTTGATTTGTTCCGGGAAATCATATGCAGACATAACACTTCTCTTCTTGGAAACTGTGTACAAGGTTTGAATTGACACAGGCAATTTATCTGTGTCCCTGGACTGCTGAGCAATACCTTAGGCAACTCTAAATAAGGACTCAAACTCATTCCCTAGGAAATTTTCCTTCATGTTGAATCACTTTAAGATTTATCAGCGGGACTGCAGATCTGAGATAAAATGACCCATCTTTGTAAGAAATGTCTTTTTGGACTTAGCTTCTGGAAAACAAACATAATTCATCCTTCCTTGTGCTACATCTCTACTTTATTTGAAAAGATATATTTCTGTATTAAAATTTCTTTCCTCAAGTCTTATTCTGAGTGTCTAAGCAGAGTTCACCTTCCCTCGTGCTATGTCTGCTCATTTTCTTTCCTGAAACGGCTTCTAAAGCATTTTTTTTCATGTATCTTCTTTTCCTTATGGGTATKTTTCCTTTGCTTCTTCTTGCAACATATTTTTATTACTTAATAGATTTTTTTTTCATGTTTGTAATAGCACGTGATAGTGCCCTGCTTTCTTCCAGGCTTATTTCAGATAGCAGAGACCAACTTCTGAGATGGTACAACTTGCTGTAGCTTCACTAAAACCGCTAGAAGCAACATGAATGAATCTCTACTATTTGAAAAATTGGCCCTAACGTATTTTTTGCAAAGCTTAATGCTTAGAATAAAGATTAAATGCCTTTTTATGGTTTTGTTGCTTCAAAAATCATAATGATTTGCATTTCCGTGTAGAATCCTAAAAAGTAATAGGTCTCTGTATGCTTAGGTTGATGCAGGAAATCTTATACCTTACAGTTGTGTCTGGAAAGAAGTGTTCATGTGTCTTTTTAAGACTAATGATAGTTATTTTTGTCTCATTCAATAGCAAAGACAGCAGATTTCTGTAAGTTCTCAGCATCGCTACTCATTAAATAAATTGTTTCACCTATTATTTCATGCTTTCTGTAGTGAACTATAACATTTTGAAATCTGACAAGATGTCTCAAACAGGCTATGTCATGGGTCCCTTAAGCAGGGAACTAGGTGGGATATGTAGGCATTTTATTCTTCTCCCTATTTACACTGGATCAAAAAAAAAAAAAGGTTTAGTTGCTGATACAATCTCAGAAGACAGTGATGGAGAATCAAAGAAATAATCAGTTTTCTCTGCTGCTGAACAAGACCAATGTTATCCCTAAAGCTGCTTTTCCCTCTGCTTCACTGGAGACTTTCTGGAATTTTATTCACCTTTAAGACTTTCTCCTATTGATACAAAGAAATGGAGCCGTGCTGGCCATAAGCTATACCTTAATCTCCTGCTTCTCCGTAAATGGATTTAGTGACCTACATTGTTTGATACCTGATGCCAACTTATGTACAATAGTTCTAAAAATCTTTTGACAACAGTAGCAGTTTGTCAGACTAAATTCTTAGCTTTGACAGCTATCTACAGTATAGTTGTGTGAATTCCAAGGAATCTTTAGTTAAGTCTGCAGATTGCATGAAGTTTTCTTGGAGATCAGAGTACCTTAATAATAAATGATGTACATAGAGCTCTGTAGCACAGTTTTTTGAAATTACCTAAATCCCAGGACAGGATCTCATTGAAAGCTAAAGGGAGGAGAAAGAGAGAGAGTGATTACATGGTGCAGTAGGCAGTCTACAAAATGTGCAGAATCGTAATGAGAAACTCTAGCCAGAGCACTTAAAGCATGTAAAACAGAGGGGTAAAACAAAATAWGTTGGTGGTTAGTATGTAATAATGTGAGTCATCCACATTGAGCAGAACTTAAAAACTCTGCTGCTTTTGTATAATCTGAGGGTGAGAAGCTAAAGCTGGAATCTTAACATGAAAATTAGACCCCCAAATATCCTGACAAAGCTATTTCTTTGTATAGTAAATAATATTGTAGTGGGCAGATGGCAAATATTAATTGAAGTTCCTTTGTTTAGTTACAGATATTTCTCCAGCTGCTTTTTTTTAACCAGACCAAAATAGAAAGGACAATTACATGTAGGCTGCAGTCTTCCAGTGTCTGTAAATTCATGTAACAACTATCATGTAATTAGCTAATCAACATCCCACGTACAGCTGTCGGTACTGACTCACTGTCAATGAACCTCTGTCCTGACACAAAGATGGTGTCTGTGCTTCAGTCTCAACTTTGTTCATCACAGTCATTCTTGATATTTATGAAGCAGCGAGTTCATTGGGTTTGGACTTGATATTCAAGATTGTGATTTGAGCTAAATTTCATTATGAAACATTACTATTTACTGGTTATGTTACTGTTGAAAAAATTATTTCTTTGATGAGTAGTTTTATGAGGCAGTATGAGYAGTGTTACTCAGTGATACAAACAGTTCTATCCAGGTATAAAAAAATTGTTGTAATTCTTCTTACTATATTTACATTTATACATTCGTATGTGCTACCTCCATATCTTTAAAGATACTCATTAGAAGCAGTGTTTCTATATTTCTTTTACATTAATTTTGATGTGAAAAGCAGGGAAGTATATGGAGTGGATTTCTTTGAAAGTAACATTATTAGTTATAAATGAGTAGCTAATCAATCATCATATGAAGGCACAGCCAGTTTTTATAATAGTAGTTTAAGTCATGATAGTCTAAAGCATGGGCGAAAAACAACAGCTGCACAGTAGTAAAAACAGAAGGAACATTAGGTTTTATATATATTTATTTCTGGAAACACATTATTTACATGGAGAAGAAAACAGAGAACTACATTTTTATCACCAAACTTTATACAATATYGAGTTTTATAAAAGGACTCTTCTGAGATATACATCCAAATGCATGAGTAGTTGTTTGTGAGCTCAAAGGTTTTTCATTAGTTCTGTGACTATGGACTCGGTCATTTTCTTATAGAATCAAAAGAAATTTTTGTAGAGCGTTGCCAGGTAAAATCCGGTCCACTTTCATGCAGTGCTCTTAACATGGTATACAGTTCCAGCACTTCTGTCCTCTCATGACAGCAACCTTCTCACTTCTTTGTGTCATCTGTGCCCAAGCAAGATGTTTCTGGAATTCATAAGGTGGCTTGTGGGGTTAGCCATGAGGCCACCACAGAGGAAAACTCCCYCAGCATATGCTTAAAACTTTAGATGTCATTACACTACAGCTGAGGAAACATGTAGTGATGATCTCTCCAGTGGCAGGAACTATTCAGTTTAGAACAAGTAGATACATAGGAGAAGAAGGGACCTTACAGCATCCTTTCCAAGCTGTTCTCACTGTCTTAGGTACAAGGACTGTACCAGTCTAGGAAAGCAAGCTGCAGTCTCAATGTCTGATTAGCTAGCTATAATCTAAATTAGATGAGCTCTTCCTTGCTCTGCCCCTTGCCTGTCCTTCCATAGTAGTAGCTATAAATAGCAGAGCTGTGGCTGCCAAGAATAGTCAGTATCTCAACTCTGGCTATTTCTTTACATTTTTATGTCCCTTAAACTTTGGAGGACTATGGCCAAGTGCTTTAGAGCTGTTGCTGTCACAGGAAAAACACTTTCTTCTAGAGGTTTTCATGTAGAGTGGTTCTACCCAATTCATACTGCTTTTTAAAAAGAAAGTACTTTAAGACATCTATGATTTGTCTTATGGGACTGCATTCTGACAGCTCAGAAGAGGTCAGAGGAGGTGCCTGAGTACTGCAAGTGCCTCACCCAGACTTGCCATCACAAGAGTGTAAATATGTAGAGCTCATCTCAGCTTTGAGTACAAGGGATTCATACTATGGAATGATATATTCAGGRAAAAAAAATCTTAGTTTTGAACAGAGCACTGGAAAATGTTTTCCAGTGTAAAGCTTACAATCCAGACAGGACGATCAGCACAGAGAAGAAACAKCAGCAGAGAGGGAACTTGCTTATTCATTAATGCTTATTGTAAAGCATTAATTGCTTTACAATATTGTAAATTGTATGAAAATGTGGCTCCCGTTTTGCACTGTAAGTAGTACTATACACATTCTAGCTTTTCCAGCAAAAGCTCAAAATTGGCATTTCACTGATTGCAGAAGTAATCTTAAATGTAATTCACTGTACTAGGCAGTGAGAATTGCTGTTCAAGTGTATTTTCAGATTGCCAAGCTGAACTTAAAAAAGTGCAGCATATAGGAAGCCTACAACTTTGCCCAGAGCAGGAGCTGAGAAACTACAGAATCTAGGATATACTCAAAAATACATTTACTTAAATCCTTCATTTTTTACTTGTACAGGGACTTACTTTATTTGTAATAATAAGATCAGGCACTTGCCTGTAAACTCAAAGGATATAATTATAAACTGTATTGTGCTAGTTGTATGCTAATGTAACACTTGCTATCATTGTAATGGAGGATTGGACCTTACATAGCTGCTCCCAATATGCTGCAGTCAATTCTACTGTTTTTAAAGGTACTGCTAAGAGATTAGGGTAGCACGCAAATCAAAAACTAGGCTAGGATTCTGCAGATTTCGTCTTGTTCAAAACCTGAGCTACACACTGCCAGCTTCCCCTGCGGTATTATTTGGGCTTATTTTTGGATGCTGCTTATGTGAAATACTGAAGGATCTGGATTTCAAAAGACGCAGGAGAACAGCGTGCAAGATTTAGGAACATGCGTTTAGGCCCACTCAGTCCACTCAGATTAACACACTTAAGGAGGTGCTTTAGTGAGTAGCTGAATTACTTTTAGTCCTCTATATAGTCAGCATAGGGAAAGAGTAACTCCAGAGGGTTGCCGAGAGCTGAGTTTGAAGTGACTTTTAGAGGTACCTGTTTCTCTCCATTAACTGCCTTCAGTTTCTATATTCTGAAGCAGCACAGTTATGTGCCTAAAATTACATAGGGTAGATTATGTGCCTAAAATTACATAGGAGAGATTCAAGCTCTGAAGTCAGAGGCAACAATTTGTTTATACCCCCCTGTCTGATAGGGCCAGAACTCACCCAGGTTTTACTGTTTGGTCAGGTTTGTTTGTGTATTGCCTCGCAAGGTCAGGTGTTTGTGACATCTGTAAAGATGAGATTGGAGTCTTCCCATCTATTGTAGAGGTTCAGAAATTGATATTGCAAAAGATTGCATGACAAACAGGCTTTAATCTCTCAAGTGTAACTCGCTAGTTTCTGATGTCCTACATCCTGCAGGTGAGAAACAAATGCTAGAAATAAAGAATGATCCTCTGCTTGGAGAAAACAGAAGAATACAAAATGCGTAGAGATAAAATGGCATTGTAGCCTATCTCAGAAGCTATCAGTCTTTTTATCAGCCAACCTTGGCATCTGTTCAACTGTATATGTATTTAATTTTCCYAGATTCACTGGAGGAATCTCAGCAGGAAAAATAAGGCAGACTCTGCTGTCTTCAAAGYGAACTTGCCTCTGTTTTTTCACATTAAAAATCTGCTGGCTTTTGCTGCCTTGTGGTTAGACGATTGCCTGGTTTTGTATGTGGAAATCTTTGTTCTTGTGTTGTGTTGTTTCTCTGGAATGCTATGAGCAGTTGTTTTTGTTTGTTCAGACTCGGGTGGAGCTAACACTCTAATTGGGTAAATATTTGCAGTGTTACGCATGGAAGTCAAAGAGGGCCTAATTCCTACTGGCATCAGTGGCCTTTTATGGCAGCCTAGCAGTGTGAAAGCTTAAATAAAATTGACAAAAATAAGGCCACTACTTACGGTCAGACCACGTAAAGAGGATTTAGTATAAATGGCTGTCATGCCCAGCACATATTTCTTATTGCAGATGGAGCAGTATTTTCTGGTGAGGAGATCTTGTGTTTAAAACTGTGGARGGGGAAGCATACCTCATTTGCAGACTTCATGTCCAGAAGTGCTCAACTTCCATTGGTTTCAGTGGTACTTGACACTTAGTGCTTTTGAAAAACAAGACACTTATTTACATATCTGTCTTTGGGCATCAAGGATCAGATTTGCACCRATGCAGATATTTCTTAAGTGAACATTAATGCTAGAGAAATGGGTTTGAATGCCTGAAGCTCTTCTGAAAATTGCAAGTGCATAATGGAATGTATTTTGTATTACTTTAAATACATTGTAAAAACCTTACTAGGGGACTATTGTAGGTATTAGCTAAAATCTTCATACATGTGAACAGGTTATAATGAAGATTTATGACTGAATAGACTGAATAGGTAGTTGAGCCTTTGTTCATACAGAGGTTAATAAAAATGGTTGTGACATGCAGAAAAGTGAAATTGGACTCTGCAGCTGAAGTGTGCTGTAGACCAGAGCCTAGCTCAGCTTCTGTGTAGGTATAGCAGGCGAAGCATAGAGCTCACCATGAAGTATTTTATCATACCTGGTCTCCAAAGGATTGCATAGTCTCCAAGTTCTGTTGCTTCACATGTGCTTTATGGGAACAGCATAAAATGCCTTTAGACTTGTTAAAAAACTTTAATATATGAGGGTTTTATTTTATTAAACGATCTTTGCCTTGTCTGAAATTCTCATCCRCTATTTTCTTCAAGGTTCAGCTGTTTATCCTTACCCTTAAGACATAAATAAGAATAATTTAGTTTCACAGAATCATAGAATGGTTGAGGTTGGAAGCGACCTCTGGAGATCATCTAGTCCAATCCCCCTGCTCAAGCACGGACACTTAGAGCATGTTAGACAGGATCACATCCAGGTGGGTTTTGAATATCTCAGGAGAAGGAGACTCCACAGCTTCTTGGAGCAACCTGTACGTGCTCTGTCACTCTCACAGGAAAGAAGCTCTTCCTTGTATTCAGGCAGAACTTCCTGTGTTTCAATTTGTKCCCGKTGCCTCATGTCCTGTTGCTTGGCACCACTGAAAAGTGTCCAGCCCCATCCTCTTGACACCCTCTCTTAAGGTATTTGTAGACATTGATGAGATCCGCTCTCAGTCCTCTCTTCTCCAGGCTAGAGGCCCAGCTCTCGCAGCCGTTCCTCACAGGGCAGATGCTCCAGTCCTCTGTTCATCTTTGTAGCCCTCTCCAGTAATGCCTTCTCTCTCTTGTAAKGGGGAGCCCAGAACTGGACACAATACTTGAGATGTAGCCTCACCAGGGCTGAGGAGAGGGGCAGGATCCCCTCTCTTGACCTGCTGGTAACAGTCTTCCTAACGCACCCCAGGAGACCCCCATTGGCCTTCTTGGCCACAAGGGCACATTGCTGGCTCATGGTCCACTTGTCGTCCACCAGCACTCCCAGGTCCTTCTCTGCAGAGCTGCTCTCCAGAAGGTCAGCTCCAAGCTTGTACTGGTGCATGGGGTTATTTCTCCCTAGGTGCAGGACTCTGCACTTGCCCTTGTTGAACCTCATGAGGTTYCTCTCCACCCAGTTCTCTAGCCTGTCCATTTTCTGAATGGCAGCACAGCCCTGAGGTGTATCAACCACTCTCCCCATTTGGTATTGTCAGTAATCTTGCTGAGGAGGTACTCTGTCCCTTCATTCTGGTCACTGATGAATATGTTGAACAAGACTGGACCCAGTACAGAGCCCTGGGGAACTCCACTAACTGCAGACTTCCAACTAGACTCCACGCCACTGATGACAACCCTGTGAGCTCTGCCTTTCAGCCAGTTCTCAGTCCACCTCACTGGTCACTGTTTGAACCTCATTGGGCCAAACTGATACTCGGACACTGACTGTTACCTGACTTCATGGTTAGGTCCACTGGGTTCATTGAGTCTAATTCTGGTGCAAAGTATYGCTCAGAGTGACTAAAACTTCCCTGACTGTTTTAAGCCTTTTATCATCGCAGTGTAGCCATCTACATCCGAGCTTTTTGTCTACATTACAGTATGTGTATTGAGGCTTGGACTGTGGCTGTGCAAGCATGTATTTGATAGTTACAAGTACTCAGCCCTGTCTCTACGGCACACTTACTGCTATTGCCAGCCTCTAACCATGTTTGTTGGTTGGTTGATTCCAGCCATAGCCCTTCCCGATCTAATTCACTTCGCCGCCGTATGTACAGACAGCGTGTGAGTGGCAGTRAGTGACTGCAGAAGGGATAGGGCTGCTGAAGTCAGGAGAGGTGCAAAAGAACCACTCAGGGAACCACAGTCTGTTTGGAAAACTTGTTTCGCTTCAGTTAATCACAAGCCATTTCGCAAGCCTTGTACTCATTAGTTTCCTATGAGCTCTTGGCTTTCAGCTGATAGCAAACTGACTGACACATCTTCTGCTGTTGGGGTCTTTCAAAGATTCTTTTTTTTTTCTTTTTTAGATTCTTCCAAGCACATGTTAAGTATTTCCCTCAGTCAAGGATAACTGGAATTTGTAAAAAGCACATAAAATTCTGTGTTTTTCCTTACTACCTTCATTCAAAAAATGAAGTAGAACTTCATTAACCTTACTCAGAACTTAATGACATTATGTAGAACTTAGTGACCTCTCTCTAGCTGTAAAATCAGGATAAAATTGCTCAGGTTTCAAAGATTTTAAATTTTTAGGATGTGTAGGATAACAGGTATCAAACATTGCAGCATGACTGAATGAATCTTTTTTCTTTAAGAAAGCAGATTAAAATGATAATATTTCCCTTCCCCCACTTGATACTGTTTAACTTACTGAATAAATATATATACAGTCTTGTGATTTTGACATCAGTATTCTGCTACTAATCCTATTTCTCCACAGTGTTTTTCCTGCTTCTTGTGTGCAAACAGACTGTAGTAATAATGCAACAGCATCTAATCCTCATCTTCTGGCAGATGCCCATGGGAACAAGTTCCTCCTTGAAGTCTCATCTTTTCTCTGGATACTGCATTTATTCATGCTGGCGATGTGAGTATGGATAGCGTATGACATTTCTCACTCTCTATCAAACCTTTATGCCACCAGCACTGTATTTCCAAATACTTTAATCTCTTTTTGCCCAAAGATTTGGCCAAATATTTCTAACCTAAATTATATATGTATTTCATTGACTTTAGTGCCAGTTCCCATCTGAGTTGGACAAGCAGAATTTGTCCTGTTGTTTGTTCTTGGGATTACCAAAGACATCTAAGTAACAGAGAAGCTCCTATGAGCCTGGGCAAAGACTGTATCCCTTTCTGCTTCTGCTTGCCTACCTGGATGTCCTAGAGTTGAGTCTTTCTCATTCACCAGAGAAAAGAAATTTTATCTGGAACATCGGATATTTGGATTGGCAGCCAGTCAGAAATGACTAACTAGCCAATGACTTTTTCCACAAATGAAAAGTTAATTTTGCACCTTTTGTACAATTTTTAAGTCCATGGTTAAAGTCCACAATTTAATTTGCTAAGGAAGGTCATTAACATTTTGTTTTACRTTAGGAAATGATCTTCACCAAGGCATTTCATTGGGAAAAACAAAAAAGGGGTTGTTCCAAAAGATTCATTCATTAAAAATTCAGTTGAATGAAAAAGGAAATACACAATTTTTAAAAAGAGTTAAAATAACTACTGTGAATGTTTCAGTGTAGACTAACTGTACAATTTATAGATTATTTTATTATTTTATATAGATTAATTCCACTGGTGTTTGAGATAACATTACAGTGAACATCGTGAGAACTATTGGCATGTTTTTAATGTTACTATCTGGATAACGTATCTAGATTCTCCATAGAAATAATGCTGCTGCTTTTTCCATGGTAAAGTTGTAGAAAAATGTCTATCAGTATCTTTCACAGGGAAATAAAGAGAACAAGGGCTGGGGAAGGTGATTTTGCAAATACACTCCTCGTGAGGAGCAGACTTGCATAGCACGTTGTCTTTAACTCTCTCAAGCAGTGGAGTGTGTCATTGCTTTTGCAATAAAACGTTCTTCAGTAACAGATACAAAACAACTGAAAAACCATTAAAACATAACTTTATTTAATACTGGCCATCAAACAAGTTTACTCAGTCTTTTTAAAAAGCTGCTCTTCAGCATAAAAAAAGACTGTCATAAGTGCAATGAGAACAGAGAATATTTCTGCCCCAGTGGAAGGATAATTGGCTTTTTGCCCTGAAGAAATGGTTCAGTGAGAAGGTCTGCTGCTTAAACCAAGCATTAGAAAAATAATCTGGACCTAAACTTGAGGTAATGATGTTTAACAAAACTGCTGCAAAGACTTATTTCCTGCTTAGAGTGAAACTGAACTGAGTGAACTGTCTAGCGCTGTTGTGAGCTAACCCACAGCTCTATAGTAGATTAATCCCAGCTTTTGGGAAAGCTTCAATTTGCACTGAGGTGTGAAATTTGTAGTTCGACTATTTTACAAAAGTTTGTTGCCAATGGCTGAAGTACTGCTTGCCGTGTCTCTTGCAGCTTCCTTTACAGTTTATTGCGTAGCGCATCGGGAAAGCAAACAGCTCTGTCCTTCTCCGGGCTGCTCTTTAGAACAGGTCCACTGACTCAGCTGATCAAGATGACAAAAAGAGCAAAATCTGGTTCATTATTCTTCACACACATAAAACTTACCTCCTTCCTAGGCCTACAGCCCGTTGTCATAGGTATGAACACATAACTAAGGAATAAGAGAAAATACAGCAAACCTTAATGTTTAGGACTCAAGTAGATACTGTAGCTGTGTTACCAGTGACTTCTTTTGTTGTTAACCTCAGTTTTTTCTTTCTTTTTTTTAAATGCCTAAGCTGCAGCTGTTTCAAACTCATTTCCAATTTCTTTTCCTCATTTAGCTGATACAATAATGCCACCAAATATTATTAAGTTTTCTGAGGAGACTGAAAAGGGGATGATCCAAAGCTGATTTAAATATACTGTCCTCTGCCCACCCCTTAATCTGCGTCAAGTCATGCTGGATGGACTGTTTCTGTATCTGCCGTAGTAGCGTTGCTTGCTTTTTAAATCAGAAAACAAAAAGTCAGTCATGCTTTAAATAAAGTTCATTTATCTTTTGCTCTGTATCATTTTGTTCTTTTCTAAAGAAAATTTAGTGACCATGGATAATCATTAAAACATTCATCATTCTGTGTAGATCTTAAACTGAATGAATAGTTTGTAATCATTTGTTTGCAACTTTAGTGCTGAAATAAACTCTGTTATCTATGCTTGGCTTGTCTGGATTGCGGATTAACCAGGCTGAGGATGCAGTGACCTCTGCTTATTTGCTCTATGAAAAGTTGACTTAGGACTAGTGGGATGTATTGACTGAAGCAGCGTGGTGCATGAACATCTGTCCAATCCGAGGCTCCCTTCAGCTCGGAAGCCGATAATCTCTTCATAGCTGTGCGAAGCCTGTCCTAAAAGCAGGAGCACTRGGGAGAGCAAGGTGGAGACGAGCACTTCTCAGCACAGCCACCGTTGATCAGACTAGGCTTATTTATATTACGGGATCTCTAGTGACRTCCACAAAGCCCCTCAGCTCTCTCTGCAGTAGACACAAATGTTTTACTTATTYGCTCRGTGCAGCATCTCCCAAAGGCACAGAGCCACCTTGGGTCCAGAGACACACAAGAAGTTTTGCAGAAGTGAGCCTKGTCTGGCTTGGTTTATTAGCTCTGATTTACAGCCAGTCACACTGGATGCTCTGGCTCCTACACAGTCAATAGTGGGTTTTTTACCATTATCTGGAGATCTGGCCTCCCGTTATCACTGTTGTGGAGAACTGGCTATTAGACTTTCACACCTAGTTTTCATGCAGAGACTTAAAGAGGAAAACAATCCTTGCTCTTTAAACTTCCATCATAGGGGAGATACTCCAACTTTGAATGAACTGGTTTGTTATTGAATAAAAGGAGTTTGAATATGCTGAAATGAGAACATTGTTCTTTCTGTGCCACAGTTGCCAAAAACTGGTCMTCGCTTCAGCAGGCTGTGGTTCCAGGTGTTTCCCTGCTGATGGCCCCAGCTCGGTGGTCTTTCTTTTCTCCTTCAGAAGCAAACATGGACTGTTTGAGCATTATTCTTATTTATTTTATATTGATACAGTGAGTTTAGGCCTTAATGGCTAACCAGTTCAATTTTAAATATTTAGATTTTTAAATATTCAGCTATATATTGAAATGATCTGAACAAAAAGGATCTAGTTTAATTGAGAAAAACYCCATAGATTTATATTTACCTTGTTCTAATGTTCTTTTATTTTTCCAAAATGCAATCTCGCCTTTAATGGTGCTCATGCAATGTTATAATCAGTGAAACAAATAATTTATGTTTCTGCTGAACGCAGTATCTCTTGTTTTTTTTGGAAATGTCTGCACTAACTGGGTTTTGAATTTTAGACTCTTCAAGCTCCTGAACAAGAAACTCCTACAGGAAAGTCAGGGCTCTCAGCACCATAGAGGAATGTTTGATGCCTTGCAGAACTAAGTCGCAGGAGTCTGATACTGTACATGCTGAAGCCACTGGCWGTATTCACATTGACTACAGTGTGGCAATTTGAATCTTGAGATAACAAAAATTATTTCTCCCACTGAAATTGTGTTCCTTATGCTGCTTAAAGAGTTCTTATGCGATTTCTCCATTCCATGCACATTCAAAAGCTGTTTATTTGTCCGTGTGTGCTTCTGGCAATCTGTATTCCTAGATGACCTGTTTTGCAGGAATCAACTGCTTATGTTGTCGAAAGGTTTTTCTGGGTCTTGCTGCTTTGATGTGGTGAAACCATTGGGCTGAAAGTGCTCACAGTCAATGACAGTGCAAGTCCTAGCTAGGCAGGACCACCTGAATCAACCAATTAAAAGCAGGCTCTACTCACGAATATGGAATCATATAGATGTGTTTCTTATTAGTGAAATTAAATCCAAGGCTAACTAGCATACATGGCCAGTGTAGTGATGGGAGATGGGAGCTGCTGCGCAGAGCATACTAGTAAAGGAACAAGGACACCCTCTTTTTGCATCTTGTAAAGCTGGTACTGAATCACATATAACACATGCTTTCCTCTGTAGTTTCATCTTACTCAGCTAAAAATGTTAAGGGTGTGACTGATCAGCAGAAGTCAGGTGAAACTGGATGGAAGGGGAGGAGTTCCTCTCATTTATTTATTTATTTATTTATTTATTTTTCCCCAAACAAAGTTGGTAGCACACCTAATAGCTAGACTCAGTTGTGTTTTCAAGTTATCTTAATAATAGGTTTCTGGAGTGCTTAGCTTGTTCAGTTGACTCAGTAATTACAGCCGGAGTCAGTCATAGAATTGAGTGTAGAGTGAGGTCTTACTGAACATCATAGTTTGGCTCAAAGTATAATTCTGTACAGCTTCCTCATGGGTGAAACAGAGCAATCAGCAAATAGCATACAGCAAACATATGTGGCAGCTGAGGACAAAAAGTGAGGAGTAAAATCATTTAAGTCATACAGCTTGAGAAAAGCAGAACTAGCTATACTCAGGCTGATTAGTTATTTTTTTAACATCTGAAAGTGCTGAATACTTTGTGTATTTATTTAGTGTTAAGGCTCATACCTCCAGCAATATCCTCATGCTGAGACARTGTTTTTTAGGGCTCACAGGGAAAGAAGCTGTTTACTGAATCACCAGTATCTAAACCTGTAGGACCTATATATTTCTTGGAAATCTGAGTATGACTAAGTGTAATCTTATTCTTTTCATTAGGTATGAAGTAACTACAGATGATGAGATTCCACTTACATAATAGTAAAAAATTATTACTGTTTTAGTTTTCTGCCACGCAGTCTTAAAACTACAACCTACAGCAGGGTGTTGTTTACAAGGACTGAGAAAAGATTTGAACGGATTAGTAGAAGCAAAATCTATTAAATATGAAGACAGCATCTCTCCTCATAAAAAGGAGAGATGTAGGAGTCAAAGCATCCAGTGTGACTGGCTGTAAATCAGAGCTAATAAACCAAGCCAGACSAGGCTCACTTCTGCAAAACTTCTTGTGTGTCTCTGGACCCAAGGTGGCTCTGTGCCTTTGGGAGATGCTGCACCGAGCGAATAAGTAAAACATTTGTGTCTACTGCAGAGAGAGCTGAGGGGCTTTGTGGATGTCACTAGAGATCCCGTAATATAAATTCCATGGAAAGTGAAAATGGCAAAAAACATGGACGGAGAAGCATGCAGGCTTGTGCTGTTCTTAACCCATTGGCCGTTGTCAGATAGCRGGCTATGTAGACCTTTGGTTTGATTTTGTATGACTGCCTTATGCGYTCAACATATTGCACATCTTCTGTGAACATCACAAGTAGTCACATCAGCTTAGAAGGATAGGCAATGGGCTTCCCAGATTGTCCTATAATAAAACATCCCCCCTAAATATTTAATGAAAACTGCCATGTGAAGATTATATGAGGATATGAAATATGGCAAGGGAAATTATTTAAGAGAACAGAAGGTTGAAGTTAGGGGAAAGAGAAAAATGATGAGTAGTAGAAAACATATCTTTCTTGAGATCTGGAAGGTGGTGAAAATGTTCCCCAGGGATAAATACCGTTTCCTATTTTTAAAATCAGAATGACTAGAAAGTTGGAAGATGTTGTAAAAGAAATGCTCTCACAATCTCACCTGTTGAGCTCCTGACTTTATATCATCTGTTATCAAAAGTAATTTGCCAGTAAGTGTCTTTTTTTTTTTCTTATAGCAGCAGCTTTTGGAAGTTATTCTGCTCAGACTCTGACTTGTCTGTTTTCCAAACACAGATAGGCCAGAACATCAGTACAGTCATAGGGATTACCCAATATTTGCCTACTTGAGTGTTGGCAGTAACTGCRGGCGAAGGGGAACACCCTTTTTCACTATGTAGGCAAACACARTCTGCTCTCTTCATATTTACCATTTTGAGAATAGCTAGAGATGTGTAGAAATCAGAAAGAAGAACACAGAGGCCCAAGCATAAGGCAGCATAAGATCCAGCTCTACATTTGCTTATACCTGGGTTAATCTGGAGTAGATCCCATAAAACAACTCTAATCTTTTATGGCTGAAATATAAGTATTGGAGGTAGTACCRAACTGTGCCATATGCTCTGCTGTACTAAGAGGGTGTTGCTATGTTAACCTCGATGGAATTTCTCTTTCGCAGATAATCTGGGCCAGAGTTACTGCCAGAAGAGTTCAGAGGAGGAGTGGGGGAGTACAGTGAGTAGTTGCAGTAGTATTGGAAATAGGCTGTAGAGGGATCAGAACACCTTCCTGTAGATGAAAATATGAAAATATGAGCGGAATCCAGAATTTTTTATCCAAGTTATATGTATAAAATTCACCTAGAAAGATATTCCATTGACAGTCCAAAGGTAAATATTATCCGCATTAAAAAGGCTGCTTTTACCTTCACAGTGGCATCAGGCTAGCTTACCTCTTCCCACCTAGTTGTTGATTTCTTCCAGAAAAAAAAAAAAAAAAACAAAGGAAGCACTAGAGGAAAGTTTTCCCTCTATCTGGTGTACATATTGTGTGGCTAGAGAACTGCAGTTTCTCTGCAGGTGCAGAATTTATTTATGTACACACACACAAAAATAAAGAAGATACCTGCTGACCTCTGCTAAAATGCTAACTCAAAACTGACCTCMTGTTTATCTTTTTGCTGCAGTGATTACATAGCTTGGAAGAGTTGAGAAAGGCCATATGCTTTTATCATTAAGACTGTAATTGCAAAACAGCTAGAAATAAGCAATGGAAAGAGAACCACTTTATTKCAATGTCTTCCCTTATAGGTGAAGCTAACTTGAAAGCTCTGGTGCTACCATAATTCTGATTTATCTTTGGTTAATGAATGTGGAACCTCAAGAGCCCTAGAATGCTGTTTCATACCTATTTYGTAACTGTCTTTGGTTCCTTTTTCCATAATCTGGCTGTTAGCAATTACAAAGCTGTTCTACCTCTGCTACTTAACATTTCAAAGGAGAAAATTTAGCATTTTTCCGTCCTTGTCCTATAACAAGGGCATAGACATGTCTCACACCTTGTCTGTTAATTRGACATTGTCATAGGGTGCAGGAAATAAGAGTGTTCATTGATAAACCTAACATCTTCTCTTAAACTTCCTAAGTGCCTCTTCCTTTCTCTCTGCCTCTCCCCATTCCTCTGCAGATCTGACCTCCTTGCAGGACCTATGCCTGGGAGACTGCACCGCTGTCTGAGTGCTGCATCCCAAGTTGTCACAGRTCTTCTCATGTTCCTCCTCCTATCCCAGGGCATAAAAGTTTCTCTTTTAACATCATTCTCACCTCCTCTGAAAYCCTCTTCCTCTACTGCCTACCTAGGACTCCTCCCTGTGCCCGCTCCCATTTGTTGCAGCCATGGACCCCACATAGGCTCTGCTCTGAATGAGCACTTTCTTGGGAGACAGAGGAGTTCTGCCCGTTGTAGGAAAGGAGGAGAGGTGGAGCGGAGCCTGCTTTCCACCCTGCCTCCTCTATGCAGCAGCAGAGAAGCTGGATGGGCAGTAACTGTKCCAGACCTGGGGAGAGTGGAAGAAACTGAGAAGTTCAGTGGGGCTTGGTGATGCAAGGTGGTGCAGGAAAAGTGCAAGACTAATATTGCTAATCTAGTGGATAGCCTGGCAGTGTGGCAATGTAATGTTCCTACATAATTCATAAATGTCATACATAGTGTTAGCAATGTTTGTGCCATTCACACTAACACTGAGACTGTAGGGTTAGGGCATACAGCCTGTTGTTAGTTCATCATGGAAACATGATACAGCAACAGAGAACCCATTGGGTGTATTCTACAGCCATTTGTGAAGGTACTGAAAAATGGAAAATTCACTTTAAAAGTTGCGTAACAGAGAGAAACAGACCAGTGACTGACTCAGAAACATTTGCCACCACAAACGGGTGATACAAGAGCAGCTACCTGCCAGGACTGGCGGCTCTGTGGCTGCCGAGAGCCCTTCCCCAGGCAGTCGTGCTGGAGGAGCGGTGTCACGGAGCAGTGCCGGTGCACTTGGCGGTGTGCGGGTGGGAGAAGGGGTGACAATGTGTGTTTTTTTCACAGCAGTAAGAAACTAAGGGTTGGTCTCTTACCTCTTAGCTTCTCCTCTTTGACATGCAGGGAGTCGTTTCTGCGCTGGTCCAACTCCCTTCGCTTGCGTGGCTGCAAACCCCACAGTCACCCCAGTTTGCCTGTATTATTCTGTTAACTAACAATCCACAATAAAAACTAACAACGATTTTAGTTACTTTTTAGAACCATGTTTTTCATTTCAGTCTACTTTCAAGAAGGAAGGAAAAATTATCTGCTTCAATTTCCTCATGCTGTTGCTGTACTTAATTGCTAACTAAGTTTCTAGTGGGGGGTATAATGAAAGTACAGTGTGATAATACATTTCTGGCATGATTGGTGGTTACACATGGAAATAGTTTAATGATCTTTTTGTATACATATAATAATTGCTTCTTCTGTATCACAATAATAGATTCTAATACAATTACATTCTTTTTCTTCTTCATATAAGAAAGGGGCACATAAGTGGAACTGAATCTGAAAAGCAGAATGTCCCTCATATCTTTCCAATATTCATCTAGTCACTTGAGATTCTTCAGTCTTTTGAATAGCACTAGACTTTTATAATCAAAATGATTRTGCAACCTTAAGATAAACAATTCATAAGATAGCTAAAGTTCATTTTCATAACAAAACTAGGCATTAAGGAGTTATTCCTAAGGCTTTCCCTGAAGGTAGGGACTCTGAGGAATGCAATACATTGCAGATAAATCCTCTTAATATAAAGCAATATATTCTCAGTTACACAGAGATGAGCAACACTCACTTTTCTCTAATAAACTTCCTTTCTAACCTGGCTGCAGCTGAAAAAGCCTGTCTCTCTGAACAAAGGCGTTCGTGTCTTGTGAGAGCTCATTACCCATATGATAATACTATTCATTTCTCTTGCACAATTCATCTGAGGGTCACTGTGCTCCTTGAAAACATCTAATTAGGTCTCACATCATCCCTGCGCAGCAAGTGTTATTTTACCCGTTTTACAACTCGGCAAGTTGGGCAGAGGGGCTCGGGTGTGTGGCCCGGGGCCACCTGTCCTGTCACTCCCAGGRCTAGGAGCAGCCCCTGCCCTTCTTCCCTCCCAGCTCTCTGTTCCACACTGCAAGCTGTGACCTCTTGCAGAAGCTAATTAACAACCAAGAAAATGCTTTGACAAGCTTTCCGAAATATTATTGGTGCAGCAGATTTCTGCTGGGATCAGAGTCAAGTTTCTTAATTGTTGTCTGCATTGCTTAATCTTTTGTGAACCAGTCWGAAGACAAAAGGTGTGGATATTCCAGATACACAACAAGGTTCACCACAGCTCCTGTGCAACACAGGAGTTTTTGTTTTCCTTGGCACACTGACTCAAATAACCAYGGGCATTTAAAAATGCAAAATCCAGAAGTCATTGACCCAGCTTCTTTCAATCACATGGATGGAGGCAAAAGTTGTTGGTGTCTGCAGGTACTGTTTTGTGAATTGTTTGGGAACTGGTATAGCTCCAATTATTTGTTAGTGATCTGTGTGCTTGGAAGTTTTCTGTTTATTGCTATCTACTTCTAAGGGTAGAGAAAGCTATTAGAAGAAAGCTCCTCGGTGGTCTAGAGCTCACTATAGCAAAGCTGTTGAAACAACCTGTAAGTGCCTTTGCATTTGTAGTGATGTCAGATCATAAATCTATAGCTAATATATTTTGGTTAGGATCGGAAAGAGTTAATCTACAAGGAAAACTCCCTTGCCAACTTTAGAAAAATCAAGTTAGGCAAAAGTTGAGGAGAAGTGAAAAACACTGAGGAAGTGGCTCTTATGAAAGGAAACATGACTTTTTGGGCAAAATTCCACAAAGCCTTCTCATGCTGACTTCACTTGYGGGTGAAAGTGGCTGAAGCTGCAGCAATGGGCTTTGGCATAGAGGCAGAGTGCTGTTCCCCTGGAGGGAGGTGTAATCTCTGTCTCTGTTCAGCCTTGGTGAAAAATATGTTAGAAAAAGGRTCTCACAGATGCCAAAGGGAGGGGCAGGGTATCAGAGTATGTGCTCCAAGATCAAATGACTATGCTTGGGGTGACATTTACTAAAAAAAAACCCCAAAACTCAGTTTAGCCGTAACTTGTACCCCAGTTTCCTCATTCACAGACCACCCAAGCAAAACCTTGCCTGAGAAGGATAGTGCAGCCAGCACTGCAGCATGTTCAGCATTGCCAAGAAGCCTYCGTCGCTCCTTCTCTAGTAAAACTACAAATGTTTGATTCATTGTAAAGGATATTCAGAGTAAGGATTTTAGAGACCCCTTTTTCATTTTTTGGGTAATGGTAGAAGACTGAATGGAGTGCATTTTCTTAGCGTATGCATTTAAGAAAAGCCATCAGCAGACAGCTAAGAGAGCAGAGAGTAGGTTAAACTATTACCTTACAAACAACCTAATTGCCAGAGAAGTCTTAGCTATTAATCTTTCACCCTTTCAGCATTCAGTGAGAACAACGTGCCAACCATGAGGCTTCCATACTGCCCCTGCTGCTGTTTGTAACCACTGTGATGGTAGGGGTAGAGCATGACCCTGTGCCTTGTGGAGCTACCTGAACCCTCCAGCAGCTGCACAGCAGCACTGTTGAGCTACATGTTGCTCTTCCAGTATTTCAGTTGTGCAACATGGCAGTGTATAATACTCCTTTGGGACTGGATCAATAAGCTGTGCTGCCAGCTATTGGCAGTGATAAATCTCCTCTGCACAAATACACCCGGTGTGGATTCCTCCTGTGATTTAGCATCTTGGCAGTTGCTGCAGAACTGCCTGCTTTCAATCAGTTGGCTCCATGCCTTTTCTTCCAGCMCATCAATAAATCAAGAAGCCTTGCCCGTGTTTCCCAGAATTTGGCTGTGAGATGCCAGGCACAACTAATTAAAGCAGTATTTGAGGGATGCTTGGTACCTTGTGGGAGCAGTGTCTCCATTCACAATGTCATTCCACTCTACCTGCATTTGGCGTAGTGACTGCTTCCTTCAAAAAAGTTCTCACCTTCTCTTACCTTTTTTCAGTTTTTTTTTTCTTCTCCTCAACTTCCTTGAGCATCTGTAGACAGATAGTATTCATTTCAGCCTGCATATACACAGGTAAAGTTTGGGCACGGTAGTCTAATATGTTTTCTCGCCAACATTTTGTGTCCTACAGCTTTCAACCCTGCATGTTTTTTTTTGCTAGTATTATCTAATGAAAATATTGGTCTAATAAAGGACATTAGGTCTTCCTGCAAACTTTGGATCCTCAGACCATCGTGGCAGCAACAATCCTGCTATGACTGGGATTTTAACATATTTTTGTGTAACCTTGTTCAAACCGGATTAGTGATGAAGTACCAGTATTGTTGGTGTTGGTGGAGCTTCACATCAGTGACACTACTGAGATTTCAGAAAATCCTCCATTTAGATATAGCCGATGGGAGCAATTTAATCTTCATTAAATGGAAGGCCTGGATGCTGGTTATATCACATGTAATGTGAGTGCTTGTGCCAGCTTYTTCACAGAGCTGTGCTAATGGCTTGCAGTCCCACCCCCCAGCATTTCTGTTCTTCCAACATAGGGGCCTCCACTATTCAGTCATTTGCTGTGATGTATTATTTTATGGCTTTGAGCTGCTCTTTTGCTTTTCTCTTTAGAAAACTGGAGTTTTAACTTCAAACCAGTGCATATTCTACTGCAGTTTAGAACGACGGATGCAGAGAAGGGATACCTGTGTGCATCTGGGCTTGCCTTGTCCTGCCTCGTGACATGTAGGATCAGTTGGAGCTGGGCAGGGAGGCAGTGCAGTGCTGCCAAATTAGGACCGAAAGTGCTTTGTTTCCATCGCGCTCTGGTTTTATTGACTAAGTAGGTCACTGAGTGGTGATGAATCAYGCCATGTGTCCTGTACATGTACAAAAGCATGTTCTTTGCTTTTGTAGCAGTAGAGACGTGTGGTTCTCTAGTGAGAGCTATCAGGGTCTGGGGCTCAGAAAGAAGCAGTTTCCAGCTAAGTGCATAGAATTTGTTTAAACTGCAATGTAACTTAAATCCAATACATGGTTTTATGAATTCACTCTGGTCAAGGGAAAAGAAGGACAGTWGCATGGTGCATAATGGAGAAAGTCCAGGTTTCAGTTCCAGTTTTGTCATAATTTTCCCTTTTCTGACCTACAGCAAGTCACTTGAAGTCTGTGGGAGCTGGATGTCTAAATACCTCTACAAATGTGGCCCTAAGTTTCTTATGGCCGCGTGACATATTATAAGGTGCCTTGATAGCAGTGAGGCCTCATGAGGACCACTTGTTCCGTTTACCTCTGGTATATAAAGTTTAGCTAACTTGTTTATTGATTTTGTTTTGTCAGCATAGTGGTAGCTTTACCACCAAAGCACAGGCTCAGTCAGGAATGGAAAAACAAAAAAAGGAGTAAAATTCTCAACTCCAGCATTATCCTCSAAAGAGCTTTGAAACCCAGCGATTAGGATAAAATCTCAGCTAACATTAGCTGTCTAAAATAGAGGTCCAGAGCTGAGCTACCCACCTTAGGTTCCCTTTCTAGTCACTCAGTGCAGCTTAGAGCACAACTGTCTTAATTTAGGTTTTACATTAGATAAAGCTGAATTGTGACTTAGCCTCCATTCACCATGCTGCTGAGCTCCACTGACTTCGGGCAATCTAGGGTGACTAGCTCCGGTGTTGATGTCTACATATTTCTGGGGTCACACATAGATTTTCTTGCAGAACATCCCTGGGGCTTGTATGTTAGATGTGCTCCGAGGTGTGGAAGGTGAAAACACCCCTGGGAGGGATGGCASCAGTGTGGAGGTGCTGGCAGCAGGTGTAACTGCAGCACAGGTGCAGGCAGAATGTGTGCTTGTGACCATTTACAGCAGTGAAAGACCCAAAACTGTGTTATTACAGTTCTCCTTCAGCAAATGTTCCTTCAAAAGGAGAAAACAATGTAAATACATGTTTCTAAGTAGGGGAGATAGAAACAGAGAAATGACTGGATGAACTTAGGCAATTCTGCAGCGTGGTCAACCTGATGAGCCAGCCTGGGTCACAGATCAGCCCCACTGTGCAGGTGTGGGGCTGCAGTAGGTCCCAGTGCCCTGCCCACCTTTGGGAGCAGAAGTCAGAGCAGGTCAGGCTGCTGAGTGTTTTTGTTCAAGTCCCATGTAATATGGCAGCTGGAAAGCAGGAGCTTTTCCTGAATATCATAAACATTTCTAAGAGCTTTTTCCATGTTAATTGCTTTGTAACCAGTTATGATTACTTAGTAGTAATTCCTGGGTCTAAGGATAGAAAGTAGTCAGTAGCRTATGGGCAATTTCCCAAACAGGAAACTGAAGTTTTAGGATATAACACAACAGCATATACTCCGTCACCGTTGGATGCCACTGTCTATAGAAAGGCACAAAGGAAATAGAGTCTGCATAATACAAATTCACATAATTCTAATAGCATCAGCTTGATTTAGCCACTTAGTTTGGAAACAAATGCCCCCAAATACTGGCCATTGACTGCAGAAAAGAAATACTCCTGGGAGAGGCTTTCATTTAGATAGCAAATTAGAGGCATACATTAAAAAGGAAGGCAAGTCACTTGGAAAGTAGATACCCCTGGTGTAATACTGCGAATATCAGCGAGCTCTGCTCCATGACTAGGGATGCTGTGTGCTGCACGATCATCACCATACAGCAGCAAGTTCTGTGAATGAGATGAGACCATTCATTCACTTACTTGTAGAGAAGATAGCAACCTGGAAACAAAGAGCCCAGTGTAATCTTTTCTTGGTGGTTTTTCCATTGTATCTAAGCAGAAAGATCTAAGTAGTCTAAAACCCTTGAAATCTGCAGTCCAGGAAAAAAAAAAAAAAAAAAAGGAAAAAGAAAGAAAGATCAGATAGATGTGCCAGTGGGACACAGACAGCGTAGTTTTGTGCAGAACTGATCCTGACACAGAGCACAGAAAATGCTTCCAACTTGTCCTTAAGATTGCATAAGGAAAAAGTTGTTTTTTAAACACTTCCTTCCTCCTGTATCTCACAGTGCTTGCACATGGGCCAGGCAGCAGATGGCCTTGCATTGCAGTCTGAGACCAATGCATTTGACCAATGCAGTCCAAAATCAAGAGATTTTATAAAAATCACAAAAAGCATGTGCCTGATCTCTATGTTGGGCATGCAGCAACTCAAGCGTTGCAAGTATTTTTCTAGTTGAAATAATAGGAGGATCATTTGTGGAGCCATAGACAATTTCTTTGGTCTGCAATTTGTAGATGATGTCGCCTTTTGCACTAATACACAGAAGAAATTAGGTAGCTATCGTGTTTCACAATGGCAGGGTCAAAGAAAAACATTTCCTCAGTCAGACTAATGGAAGCACTAGTTCTGAGAGGAGAAGATAAAAGGTAGGAAAGAAAATAAAGAAAATGAAGGTATTTTATGCCATTATAATCTACCGAAGGCCCAGGTGAATTTCTGCAGATAGTAGATAGCTGTGCCAGGCTTCAGAATCCAATGGCTTTTCTACTCATTTATGTTGTCATTAGGGAAACGTGCAACATTTAGTAATTAGATGTTGAGTCAAGTATGTAATAAGGTCAAGGAAAGCTTTTATATTATTCCATTTTTTTTCTAACATAACTAGCTTTAGAGAACATGCTCGTATGCCTTTGTTTTGTGGCAACAGTGGAGGAAGAGATCTGTGAGTGAAAAGTTCACAGCTTAAAATGCAAGGAAGGCGCTTACCAGGAAACCAGAGAAACAGAGGATGCAGATAAAAGAAGGGCCTTCGAGGAAGCAGGGGCAGCAAAGGTACAACCGGAAGAGATGTGTTACTACTGATTCATAAACTTCTGGTAATTTCAGCTGGATTTTGCAAATAAATTCAGAGCTTGGGCCCAGCCTTCTGGAGAGCCAGGGCTGGCAGTGGTAACACCTTGCAGATTAGGAGTATTTTAGTTACACCTTTCTCCTGAATGAYGTTTTATATCACTCAGATCAACCAATGGTTGGGTATTTTTATGTTTCATTTTTACTTTATTTCATACTATCTATCTTCCTGCATATCACTCTATCATTCCTATTTCCTTTGCATAATTGTCACAAAACTTTTCAGCATAAATGCCAGGATAATAATAAAAAACCCACATTCTCCTAGTGTCAGGGAGAATGCAAGAATTAAAGATACGCCCAGCACACTATAATACAAATTGATTTGAACTTAGCTGAAAACCAATAAGTAATCAGGATTTCCTACATCTTTTTATGACAGCAGTAGAAGATAGTATCAAAACCCATATACTGAAACACTCTGTTCAAAACAGCATTTAAAGCAGAAGCAACTTGTGATCCTTAAAGGTACATCCAGGATCCCGCAGCTCTCGGTGCGGGCTGGGGTCCCTGTCTGTGCAGGCAGCACCTGGATGTCAGTGAGAGCTGTCTTGGTGGAAGGTGGTGCAGACTAGTCTGCGGCTATCAGCTCATTCTGAAGGCAGAGGGATAAGCTCACGTCTCTGTCTCCAGCAGGCRTGCCTGTTATCTGGGATGCCAAACAAAGCCATAGGGCATGCATCAGAGGATTGAAATGTTATCATTGCCAGGRCCCCCTACCCACTAGAGTCAAGGCTGTGATACAGGACCAGGAATCAAATTCTKCTGGGAAACATGGAGGGAAAGGGAGAATCAAACCTTCTGTTTACCTCACACTGTCAATAGATTCTCATCAGACTCAGGAATTTTTCCTCTTGCACTTTATGTTCAGTTTTGCAATCTGATTTTGCTGAGAGAAGCTTGCTCTGGTAGGTCAAGGGTGGACTCTTCCAGAGGCCCTGAGCTGATGTCCAGCAATACCAAGTCTAATACCCCTAAAATCCACATCTGAGTCTTTTTATTTCTTGCAGAAGAAAGAAGCTGCTCTTTATCACACAGTCTGTTGGACGTGAGATCTCAGGTGCCTGTCCCTCAAGTTGGGCTTCCGCAGTTGCAGCAGCCGTTCATGCAGCAGCAACAGTGCTTGAAGCAGAGGGAAAAACAGAGGCTGAGTTCTGAACCCAGCAGGAGTTCAGAGCACAAAGTCGTAATATTGCAGAGGCTGAAAAAAGCGGGGGCAAAACCTTCATGTTTGGTGTTTCAGGGCATGCAGGAAGACAGGGTGAGTTCTGTATTTTCTGCACTAGCTTTGACAGCACCACTGCAGAGATTCAGTYGAAACCCTGTCAAGAACTCGGTGGCAGCCCCTACCTCACAGAGGTTAAGACAGAGTTAATGTTCTTGATAAGGCAACAGCTCCCCTAAATCTCTGGAGACTTCATAGAACAGACTGCTTGGCTCTGCAGCCAAGCCTTTGCCTACGTGTAAAGAATTGAACCAGAGCAAGAGCCTCTCTGTACTCTGCCCTTTTGCGAGACAGTGATTTTTGCTGGCTGCATTATACACTTGGACTGAAGAAGCTTTTCCCAGCTCTGGTCATGTGCTGACTCTATCACAAGATTAAACCTGGACATGCACCTTCCATTCTGTCTCCAGTCCCTCCATGATAACCCCACGTTCCGGTTTCCATGAGAAAGCCATTCAGTGCAGGGACCAGGAGCTGGTGCAGTACGGCCTGACCTGCAAGCTGGGTAACAGGACCAGGCCTTCAGGATGTACCATAAATCACATGTACTTCGCAACCTTGATGTAGCTGCAACTCTGAGCCTAAGAAAAGTATCAGGCTGATGTAGTTCAATGTAAAAACCCCAAAGTCTGGCAGAAAGAATCACTATTTTCCCTCTTTCCATACACTTTTTGACGCACTTTCTTATCTTGCTTTGCCTCTGCTACACCTACCTAAGCATAAGATCCCATCTAAAGGCTTCTTGAAATCACAGGAAAGACTCTCTGTGACCCAAATGGGTGCTGAACTGGTCAATGTTTGATCTAAAAAGCTCCTAAGCAACAAGCCAATGGGAGCCGCGTTGATAAAAGCTGGCCCTTGTCTGCCCAGTTCTCACGGAAAGCAAGAATAACAGCAGAAGCCATGTAGGATAAAGGCCTTGGATAAAGCTGTGTTAATCTTCTGGGTTTACAACTGCTTTGTGTTTTTTGTTGACTCTTCTTTGAGGTTCATAAAAGCCTCCTGAAGCCTATGGGAGTCCTTCCATTATCTTGGAAATCAAGTGTTGGATCTGACCCTGAAATGGCTTGTGGCTTGCAGTGCTGTGCTACATGGCCAGGAAAACACTTGACTTCTCACAATCCGGCTATTTCTTATCATCCTTGTGACATCCTGCATGCAGTGCAAGTATCATGCTCGTCTTCCCTTGTATCCTTTCAATCCCTGCAACATGTTGATTCTGCATGCAGACAGTGTTTTTAATGATATCTTGTCCTAACAGTGGTTTAATGCAGGACAGTGCTGTGTATTATCACAAACTTGATATGCTGYTGGGCCAGCAGGTCAGCTGTTTCTTCTGCATTTTGTTCTCATAGGTCACCCTCTCTAGAAGTTTTATATACAACTTTGGCAGTAGCCAGAGCTCCCTCTGTACTGTGGGAATCCTTTCCASTAGTAAGGACACAATCTTTGGGCCCTTTGGCTGAAATGGAGGTTAGAATAGAAGGGAAGGTAGATTCTGGTCCTAATTTTTCTTATTTTGCATTTATATGGCTTCGGGATTGTTAGCCTGAGCTACTCAAAGAAAGCTTGGATGAAGCTTRGAGAAGCTGAATAGAGGTTTCTGTGAAAGAATCGGAGAAGTGGGAGGTGAGTGGAGTGACAGAAAGAAAACCTAGGCAAGTAAGCACGAGAACAAGGGACAGAGACCACAGCTGGACCAGGGAACCCAGGAAACCTCTCAAGCTCTGGGCCTGGCAATACCCCCAGCTGTAGCAACCTTTGCGTTTGAAGAAAGGTTCAGACCAGCCTTTTCTGCCTCCTTTGCCTCCCTATCACTTGCTTTAAAACAAAATTTTATGCAGCTGACTGGCCTCGACAAGATCCATGGTAGAGTCAAAAAATGTGTCCCACAGGGACCCCATGCATCCGTCATCATACCTCAGCAGGTACGTGTAGAGCGAGCCACAGTCTAGCAGCATRTGGGACATACTTCCAGGGTCATTTCAGCTTCACTTCTTTGCCTACATATTTCTTCACCTGAGCAACTGCTGCAAACTATTCTGTTCTGAAAAAGAGGGTTTCATCCTGAGTTTAGTGACCAAAGCCTTTAGAGTGTTAGTCATAACTGCATTAAAGCACCTGCTGGGAAATCTGAGCTATATACTGTGATGTATGTCCCCTGGTTAGAGCCTTCTGCTTTGTTTTTATTCTTTACYATCAGTGGTGCTTCATGTCTGTGGTCTGAAGTCTATCAGTTCATAAAGAAATTAGTACATTCAAATTAGCATTCAGGAACTGAAACTGCCTTTTCTTTCTAAGCTTCAAAATAAAAATAGCCCATTTGCTTTTGAAATCTTAAGAAAAATCTGGTTCAGATTACTTTTATGCAAAGATTTGTATTGTACTGAGAGCAGCTGAATTAGAGAAATMCTCAGCATTTTTCTAACAATGAATTGATTGACTAGAGTCATGGAAAAAAAAATCTGTACTAAAATACCTTTGGAGCATATTCTCTTTCTGGGTAAACATAATATATAGACTAGTATGGATGAGAGTATTCTGCTCAGATGAAGATCATACAAAAGACTTTATGCCAGCAGTGTTGATCTGGTGAGGAGGATGAGGAGGCTGGGTGGGCTAACGTGGCTTTTTGTGATAAACTAGCAGCTTGACTTCAGCTTGCAGCTGACTGTCTTGCCTCCCTGAGTGATACTGCAACCCAAAATACCCTCAGCACCATCAGCACCAGCCCTCCTTCACCACAGCCACCCGCTTGCCTAGACCAGGACAGCTCAGCTCTCCAGGATTTCTGCACCAGGAAGTGCAGAGCGCTCAATGCAGCCGGTCCTTTTTACAGCACTTCTCCAAAAAAATAATGCTTTACCCCACAGAGTCCTAAAGGCTGCAGGTATTCATGGTCCAAATTGCATTCAGACTTGAGTTTTGCCAGTGGTCCTGTCTGTATAATGATGTGATGCTTGCTGAACTGGTCAGAAATTTTCTGAGAGGTACTCCCCCCCCCCCCGAAAGTAGAATTATTAAGTAGAATTGCACTGAAACACACTGGAATAAGAAAGTTTTCCTTTAGAGCRTCCCCATGGGTCCTCAAGGACACAGCACTTGTCTCATTTTACCTTTTCAGAGTGAAGTGCTTTRTTTTCGTGGATGACTTTCTATTTCAACTGGTAACATTTAAAAATAATATAAAATAAAAGAAAATATCAAATCAAATTAAAATTTTTCATTGTGGTCAAAATCCAACATTTTGAGTATCTCCAACACATTTCYGTGGAGTTTTGCAGGAAATGTCAAAATTGCTTGCTTTCTTGCATATTCCAAAATGGATAAAAAATCCAATTCATGAAATCTGTCATGAAAAATAGGGAAAAAAAAAGACCCTATCTGCTCTAAAAGGAACATCTCTGTGCAAAATATTTTTCTTTTTCTATCCTTATTTTTTTTTCTTGCTTTAATTATCACCAAAAATGCTCTTGCAGGATCAAGACCTTTTTAAATCAGATAAAATTAATTCTCCTTGATACCTTTTTAACTTTGCTTTCTCACCTTGGACAAAAAGGAAAACAGCTTAGAGTTCGTCACTTCATCTCTGCTCGATTTCACTATTTGGCATCCAGTACTCTACAGTAGACRACTCTAAGACGGCCTCAGATCCTGCGACTTCCTACAGGGACCCAGTTTTTGTGTGCACGCATCTGCCTTGGCAAGTATTCGAACGGCRGCTTGGAAGCAAAGAGAAATATTGTTGATTCATAGCAGATAGAGTCAGTCAGCTGCAGTCACGTTCTGGGGGAGACGGTGCCGTTTTGGCTGTGTAACGCAGCRCGTTAACGGCGGAAGGCGAGAACAGGGGGCAGGAGCTTCACACTCGTGCTGGGGTTTTGATACACCAAGAGGTAGCAAAGGAGTTTGAATTCTGTGGATTTTGCGTGCTTTTACGGGGCTGGGTTTTGTACTTTCTAAACCAGAATGCAGCCGTTTGTATTAGGCTGTAGTTCACCCTTCCGAAATGGTTGAGCATGGCAAAAGCGAAGATCTGGGCTGCTGCATTGGGASGGCGCGTCGGGCGACTGTCCTCGCCTTGGCACTCGCTTGGGCCCTGTTGCAGCTCCTGAGGATGATAATGGAGTGACTCCCACTGGGAGCTGGATCAAGTTTTGAGCTGCTCCTCGCTGCTTGTTTATTTGTCCTATTCTTTGGGCTTGGCAGGTGGCATTTTTGCTCAGTGATTCATTCTCCAGCGCCTGCATTTATCTGGGCTGACATTTTAATCATGCAAATAAGGATCTCCTTAATGAAGGAAAAAATTAATTTCACAACTGTTGCTACAAACGCAGTGACAGTCTTGCTAATGTCATTACATTTATAATACAATCAGTGGCTTTCCCATAATTGCTATAAACTGGTGCACTTAACAGAAGAGTAAAGGTTACACAAAGAGCTGTATGACTCCTCTTGTTCGCTCTGTTTTTTATCGGGAGCGTTTGGCACTCTTTGGCACTCTTCCTATGGCCCTTTGAAATCCTTGGGTCCTCACTGCTTCRTTGCTTGTACTGCAGATGGCTTTGCCTTTGTGGAAGGAGCAGACAAAATAAGTGGCAAGAAAGCAACTCCTCTGCGACCTTTTACGGCTTCTTGTCTTTCAAATCACAGCGTGCAGAGTAAACACAGTGACTCACTCGCTTCTGATAAATAGCTGCCTTGCAAAGGTTTTGTTAGCTGCAAGGTTTCTCWGTTTAAAGCCTGTGCCCAAATAACAGTGGGATGTGCGCTGTGAGCAGCCACGCAGCCAGTTTCTGCCTCAGACCGTTACAGATTTTGCAGACAATATCAGTTAAAATACCTGGGCTGTGACCGTATCCTTGGAGCATATGCTCTTCCACAGTGCAGCTCACTGGGCGGTTCTGCCTAAATTCAGTGTGTCAGCAGCAAGCTTTAAAAGAGTCTTATAGTCAAAACCCGATACGAAGAAACGGCTTCGTAACGGGGAAAGGTGCTAAAATGTTCTGAAACTAGCAGACAGCAAGTGACGCTGTGAAGCCGAGGTGCCAGGGCGTGATGGCGTGGTTCTGCAGCAGCAGCCTGCAGACAGAAGGAGCTGGTTCTAGCCGAACACCATCCCTCTCCTTCCTTCCTTCCTTCCTTCCTTTCTTCCTTTCTTCCTTTCTTTCTTTCTCTTTCTTTCTTTCTTTCTTTTTTAAGATATTCCATCCCTCTCCTTTTCTTTTTTTTTCCTGGATGTTGAGTGAGGTGCATAGGATCTAGCTAGAGGTTACCTTAGTCCCTAATGGTCTGTTCTCTAGGTAATGTAAAACACACTCAGGAGGTATCACCTCTCCTGAAAGGTTGTTTAGGGTTGAGTTTTCAACTTTGTTATCAAGGGAGGATTTAAGGTTGTTTGATCACAACTCTCAAAGTAGAGCTACTGTTCTTACATTCAGGGCAGTCGGGGTTGTCCCGTTAAGACGCTTCATGTGTCGGTAACGTCTGCCTCATTCGTCCRCTTACACCAGAATAGGGTGAGTTTTTCTAGTGGCAGAAATGCAGGAAAAGAATTGCTCATCTGCTTAGAGACGGTTTAAATGTATTTGCTGAATGTTACCAGCAGCTCGTTAGCTGTTGATCTGTGTGTATGGGATAAGATATTTTTAAACCAAATCCTCCCATATTTTAAGAGTAACTCAAGTCTTGGTTCAAACATGCAGGTCAGGAACATATTGTAAATTGCTAGAATTGGCCGGTGCTGGGGCTCAGCTGTAGAAACAGGCTGTATTCACAGCTGTAAATAAAATCGGTGAGACCTCCAGCCAGGCTGGCAGAGAGGAGGCAAACATCAGCTCCAGCTGGAGAAGATTCCTCCTATTGTCCCAGTGTCAGCTGGAGTTACAGGGCGATCTCAGTGCTCCCACTGCCCGGCCTCTGAGGCACCAGCTGGTCTCACTGAACCCGCCGATCTTCTCCCATCTCCAGTGTGAGAGCCAGACCACGTGTGCCTGGGATGTGTATACGGAGGAGTCTTGCACAAATGTCRGTAGGCAATTTAGAAGGTCTTCATGGGCTACTTTGGTGACTGTTTGAAGAGCTCTGCATTACTGCCATACCTACACRGGCGAGGACATGATATATTTAATTGATGTATTTTATCTGGAAATGTCAAGGTTTGGATGCAGTATTAATTGGGTCTTAGTGCTTAGGTCCATATAGTTTACTGATGCTCCCTGGAGCGCAAGGTGGGTTTTACCTWACCAGAGCTGCAGAAGTGTACATGGCACAGACAAGGCCTTACTTGTGTCATATTCCAGCCAACAGCAAAACATGAGCTTGCACAAGGGGAAGAATAAAAATCTTTGTTGATGCTGAACATGCTCCAAATGGGTGTTGGGGGAGTAGAAAACTGGCTGAGCAAGGAAACRGAAGGGACCTGAAGAGTAGAGCTGGCAGAAGAGAAAGATGCTGGGATGGAAAGCCAGGTGAGGGCACTGCAAAAGAGGCAGGATAGAGGCTGCTGGGACAGGGAGAACATACCACAGCCATGACTACAGCACATTCACTCCCTCAAGTGCCTAGAAGATCTGTGGCTCATCGTTACTGAGCTGCCAGTGGCTATCTGTGCAACCTGATGTTTTCGGGTCAATCCATATGATTTGTATGTTGTTAATCTTACTTTTAGCAGCTATTCTTTCTACGAAAGGGAAAAATAGAAAAGATCCTGTTATTCAGCACTCCTGAAAAGCAGTGGAGATAGACGTTCATTTTCACTGCCTCATTCTCCTTAGAAGATGTATAAAACCTGCACCTTAAAAACATTTTTCAGTGATGTCTTTTATACTACAGAGGCTGAAAATACAGGTATCTGTGCTCCCATTCTGCATCAGTTGGCACATACCGAAGTCATGCCTGAGTTCAGGRGTGTAAAGCTTGCATTATTACTAACTCGGGATATTTTCTTTCCCATATTCACCTCCAGGGAGCCTCCTGCTTCAACAGGAGATCACATCGTCCTTGTGTGATAACATAGTTAACTTCCTTTGCTTCAGCTTCTAAGAGCTTGAAACATGCAGTCGCAGTGAAGGAACCTTTGAAGTGTTAATACACTTTCCTGTTTCTTCATTCAGGGACAAGTATCATATGTAGTTTCATTAGATAATAATCATTCAAATTGATATATCTTTTCCTCTGATGCTGGAGTATGCCATCACCATAGCTGTAACACGAGAGGTTTTAACTTGCTTCTCTTCTTTCTTAGCCAGTCCTTTCAGTCACCCTGGTTCTCTGTCTAGTAGTGCCAACCCCAATTGTTAAAATCTCACAGATCTCACCTTTGGAGACTGAGATTAAGAAGAGAGGATGAGTGGTGTGGCTTGAACAACAATGTTTATTTGCCTTCTGTTTTCCAGTCTTTCGGGGTTACATTTTGAAAGAGTCTTCCCTGCAGGTATGAAGACTTGGAACTCATTTTTGCAGCAGTAGCTGACATTTGTAGGTAACTGCATGACCCCCGGAGCTGGAACAAGGATCAGTGAAATCAAATTACGAGAACTGGCAACTGTCTCTTTCAGTTGGACGCAGGAGTAGAATATATTTTGATTGTCCTAGTTAAAAGCTTCCTTCTTTCAGGCATAAATGAAAATAGATCTTCCTGTACACTCCTATGCCCATATCATTGCTGGAGCCCTGTCCATTTGGTGTGGTCTGCCATTACTGCTAAGCACTTTCAGAATATCAAGTTCTGGTGCAGAATTAATTTTCTTAGCATGAGATTTTGGGCACCATTTGGTTCTGAAGTGCAAATGCTGGCTGCTGTGCACCCTGGAAGCTTACTGCTTTTTGTTCCTGTGTCCCCCCCTGTTTGTCTATCAATTTTACCCAGTACCTCTGGGTTTCTCAGGGAATTTTGAAGATTTTCACCCCTTCAGCTGCAGAACAGGAGATAATTTGTCTGCTGGTATCAACTGGCTCTCACCTAATCTTTTCTCAGACAGCATGAGGGTCCTGACCTTGGAGGGAAATCTCAGATTTTCCCTTTTCTGCATATATTTTTGTTTTCTGAGGAATGAAGCATTACTGTGTAACTAAAAGCTGGAAATAAGACATGTGAATAAAGCTGAACAGCCTGGGGAATTGTGTGATACTCCAGTGGTCCCTGCTGGCCTGAATTTCTGTAGAATTTCTTTTCTCATCCTGCAAATATCAGCTCTACGGTACTTTTGCTTAGGAGAATGTGGTATCTTGCTTTCTACTAGCTAGGTTATTTGGAATTTGTTGGCATTTTATGGAATAATTTTTGGAAACCTTTGGGCATCACACATAAGAAACAAATAAACAGTGTACAGCCCCGTCAGTGGCATTAGCATCTTCGGTGACAGGCTCAAAGGCAGTGGGGCTCTGCAGAGTGCAAGGTGTCCTGCCCAGGCACGTGGGTCCGTGCAGATCCCGGGGCTGCACTGGGTCTTCAGTTGCAATTGCAATCCCCGTTGCCAGCCTTAGAGGGATGGTGGCAAGAGAGAAGTTTTAAGGTTCCACTGTGAAGGCTGTTTGACCTAGGAAAGACTTCCAGAGATGTTGCGGGAACTTACTTAAACAAGAACTGTCTAATGCTGAAAATGGGATGGGTTGGCACTGCGAATGTATGTGAAACTCGAATTAAAAGTTTATGAGAACATATTTTTTCTTCTGATAATCATTGCCAGGTATCTAATAACTATCAAAGCATTTAATCATTTTCCAGTCTGACTGTAGCAATATGACTGATGTCTGTCACATGCAGTTCCTTCTTCCTTTATATCAGGAAGAAAATTSTGTGTGAAATTCAAAAGAAAAGCCTTTTGAACCTTTTCTTGTGCATGGTGCAATGGTCTGACTTAATACACTTTCACTGGACACATTAAAAATGTATAGAAGTTTTTTTTGGTTATAGGCTTTGTTAATTTTCTAATTAAAAAAGTAATATCAATACAAATCTTAGCAAAAACTTTCTAAAATCTGATAGAAATCATATTTTGTAAGTAGATTTTTGTCAATCCTAAATTATACCCAAAGCTGGACCTGATGGTCTCTATTCCAGGAATCCCATTYCCTGAATCTTTCAAGCTCTTATGTGAATTCTTCACAGGCCTGTTGCACATGTGCTAGCTAAATATGCAACAGGCAGAGGTATATGATGATTCTCATATAGTCATCAGTGGAAAAACTGGCCATGGGAAGCAAAATCGGCATGTGAGCAGTCATAGYAACGGCTGCTGCCTGCCACTATCTCTTCTTCCCATTCCCTCTCTCCCTTCCTCCTCCTGAAAGGACACGAAAACTGTTAGTTGGTGCTTCAGCTGCTGAGGATAAATATGACATTTCTGAGACACATCACACAGGGGAAGCTAAGATGTTTTGATCCGTCTTAGGAAAGGCTGATGGCAATTTAAAGAAGATGTTTTTGTATGTAGTGAGATGTCATAGCACCTGGCTGATGGACAGAAAAAAACCTGCTAGTGAAAAAAACAGCATTGTGCAGGAGTTCTTCTGCAAGAGTGGCCTTGAAGGTAGAATGTAATCTTTAATTAACTCACCTATCAGAAGTGAAACCACAAATAATTATTTGCAAGAGGCTTTTTTTTTTTTTTTTTTTTTTTTTTTTTTTTTTTTT
>NW_028186612.1:105568-124321 GCF_003343005.1 Rhea americana
CAAGGGATCTTCCAGACTCATATTTGGGTTCACCTTACCTGCTTCTCTTCAGTTCATTGTCATTCTTTCCTTTGAGTTTTAAATTCAGGTATTTATTATTAAACAAATGTTTAAAATATTTGTCATATTAGCATTTTATATAATTTACTATTATAATGTGTACTCTACGAATATTGAAAATAATGTATTTTTTCTAGATATAGGGAACCTTGGCCTGTGGTAAGCTAAAAGGAAAAACACAGATAACTGGTGCTGATACGTGTGTTAGCAGTTGATTAGAAATTTTCATTTCCTACCCTTTCTTCTCATTTATTCTTTCCTGATCCGTTTCTCCTCCGCAGGATGTGAATCCAGTATGTACGAGCTCTATATGGGCTTTGGAATTCAGAATACACTTTAAAACTGGACATGGCTCCCATATTCTGAGTGTACAGTGTTGGCATGTGCAGTGTCCAGTGGACCTTAATGTTTCGCAGTTTGCTTTGTTTAATTCAGAAATAGGTATGCAAGACTGCAGTAGCAAAGAGCCAACACTAGATAGCATTTTATGTTTGTTTTGAGAAAGAAAAGCCTTTTGTTCTTGTATTTAGGTAGATTCTGAAAAAAACTCAAAGCCCAATATTTTAGACCTGCTTAATTGTTAAAATTTTCTGGTGATCTGTGCAATGCCTCCTACAAATTCAAAACAATGGGCAACAAAACTCTCCTTTTCTATTGTTTTTTGACAGATACATCATTGTAGTATAGAATATACCTGCATTTCTGAAGTGCCTAATGCTATTTTGCCTCTATGTGTTAATGGAAGAGGCTTATATTAGATCTTTGCATAGGCCACGTTCCTGATCCTGTTAACATTGATGTGAAATCCTTGCCAGGCTTGGGATCCAGCCTGTTGTTTGCCTGTAAGTACTGTACGGGGAAATAGTATCACAAGCAGCAACAGATGAAATATATTATACATTTATTGAGATACACGGAACAATATAAAAGCTATGGATGGGATTTGGCTCACAGACAGACATCAGAGCTTTCGTGTCCACATGTAGGTATGTACCTGAGAATGAAATGCTTAGTTGCTGTTACAAATGGTGGGGCTCCAGGGCTCRATTCAGTTGTCCACGTGTAGATATTTATTGCCTTCTGATGCAGCCTAGGATGTCTGAGACACCATGACCTATGTGACAGTATGCAGCTGGAGCTGCAGCTCAAGTCCAGGTGGGATATTCTGCAGCAGTTCAGATTACACCAGTGTCCTGTGTGTGGGCAAGTAATCAGTAATCAAACCCCAGCTGTACTCTGCTGTACTTGCTGTATTGAGCCAATACGGCAGAGCTAGAGAGCAGTCAGTAGAGCTAGAGAACTATTTCGCTCAGCCCAGAGTAGGCATCTACATTCGGTTAGCTGAATCACGAACTCYGCACTGACTATAGTGGGAGCTCAGACACCTTACTTACCTATAGACACCTGCATGAAGACTCTTAGACTTAAATGTCTTAATCTTCAAGCTGAATCCATCTTTTAGSCAGATTCAGTGGCCGAAACATGGATATTCAGTGCCATTTGCGAGCTTCTAGGGTATCTTGCCTGGCTTCCAGATGCTGATATAGAAAGTTGTGGGTCTCCTAAAGGGATCTCAGTTATACCTGCCAGCTCTGTGAAAATATCTTGAATACCCTAGACCCCTCAAAGGGGGTCTACATGCCTGTGCTTTGGCAGCTGACTTCTGCTCAGTGCATCTGAGCAGCTGCCTTCAGGCTCCACAGAAACTGGTTACGGCCAAGGGCTCTCCACATGATTGCAGCACTGCGTTTGGCAGTCCCTTGGTTCCAGTGCCTGCCCCAGCGTAGGAAGGATTTAAGCCTATTTGCTCGAGTCCAGTGGAAGCACTCTGACTGTGCTGCTGTTTCCCAGAAGCAAACTTCAGTGCTCTTGTGCTCTTGTRCTCTTGCAAAATCCAGAAACAGCACTGCAAAACTATTCTTAAAATATGCTGATCACACAGAAGCTTCAGACAGCTGTATCACAGTGTCTTACAGTAATTACTTGGCATCACTTTAGCATATGAAATTGGCTTTGATGAGAGCTCTGATTGCTCTTTTTATGCACGTCTTCTTGTGAAGCTGCTGAGGAGTTAGGCGCTTTGAGGTTTTGTTTTCTTTAAAATACAGAAGATTTTCAAATTCCTTTGGCGAGGGTTTGTGGGGAAACACATTTCTCACTGTCATTCTGGCCCGGGGATCTCATTTTTTAGCATTAATGTTAATGCTGATATGCAGCATATATGTGTGTCTCAAGCACTGAAGGTGCTGTGGAATTATTTAGAAACTCTTGCTATAACTAGTGTGTACACCCTCCGCACACRAAAATAGCTAGAGTAGAAACTGGAGTAACGTGAGGATCAGCTGAACACAGTGAACAGCTTGCTCCCCGCTGGTCTGTTGGGAGCATATGAACCCAAAAGGAGTTAAATCTGAAATGTCTCTGAGCGTCGGTCCTTAGTGCTGGGCCACTCGGTGCCYGCTGTGGCAGTCCGGCCTCGCAAACAGCCTCAGAGCTGTGTGAAGAAATCCCTGTCTGCTCTGTGGGATGCTGGGATTTCAGCGTTTATTTTATCGTGACAAAAATCAGAATAATGTCCTTTCAGGTGGAAAAGGAAATGTGAACAACAACAACAAACCCTGGAAAAGCTAAACCCAATCTGAAAGTGTTCACAAGGTTTTTTTTGTTGTTATTGTTTTTTTATATGTATATTCCTGAGGTCTAAGTGTCTTGACACTTGTCCCAAGTCACAAAGCGAGATAGTTGCACAGCAAGTACCAGAACTGGAAATCCTAGTTTCTAATGCTATGTTCRGTTCGCTTGTCCCTGAGCTTTTCTTAAAGGAGTAGCCCATGAATGTGCCTGCCGAGGTCTTAACTCTGCACTTCTCCTTCAAGCTCTGTTCTCCAAGGAAGTTAATCAAAGCATGATGAAGAACTGAGGACTGCTTGTAACATTTTGATTTTTTATATTGATTGATTTTAATTGTGCTTTGCTATCATAGATTCTCTAAAGGAAGAGCAAATAATGCAACTTAATAGGCAAATTATGATGTATGTATATATATATATATATATGTATGTATGTATTTATTTATTTATTATATATGAGTATTGCAGGGCTTGATGCCATGACTGACAGCAAATTGCAACCAAAAGTGATTCCTCACTGCTGAGTCAAGGTAAGGTACTTTTAAACCAAAAATTGGATAGTTCAAAGCAGAGGTTGCAGTGATCTAATGAGACCCATTTAAAGCTATGTCTACAAAAGCTTTGCCTCTAACTTTTCTCTCCCAGCAAGGAAATACCACAAGTTCACACACGTCACCTAATCTATATGGATAAAATTTAAGTATGATCATGGGGGCAGGACACAAGATTCTGGAACTGGATGCTTCTGGATTCTTAACTGCGCTTTCAGTGGTAGCAAAGGCAAGGCAGTAGAGCCATCAGTGGTAAATTTGCTACCCTTAACCCAGAATCCATTCTGATTTGTAGTTGTTATGCAAAAGTTTATATTTCAGTAATTTTCTGTACTGCTGTTTTCACAGGAGGCATATATGAAGTTGTCGCACTTGATTGAGGAGATTACTTGCATACTATTTGCATGTACTGTCATTWGCATCACACACTGAAAAATATAACACTGGCACATCTCTGGTGACAATATAGTCCATCTGGTTCTGCGTGGATTCAGAAAGAGGTGGCTCCCCCTCTTTAGTTAAGTTAGAATCTGTATCGTTCTCATGTTAAGCCTATACTTCACTTAATAGTCATGGCCTGTGCCTACTGAAATTGTAAGTGTTCCTTGGGGGAATGGGGATTCACGCAGTTAGGAACTGCTGCACTTGTGCCCAGTGCGATATCCATGTGAGAGCTCGGGAGATCATCAGTTCAAGTACTTCTGTAATGAAGCTGATTTTGTGCTTTGGTGTTGCAAAAACAGCCTCCTGTGGAATAGGACAAGCACACCCAGGCTGTTTGCAAGGTTATGTCGGTTAAACAGAGGTGCGCTCAGCTCCATCAGTGAAGACGGAGACAGCAGAGGTCGTTTTAAGCTGATATTATGCATTGGCACAGCCCTGGCTTGGCACCCTGTGGCACTAGGACTTCCCTCTGGCCTTGAGTAGAGCCGTGGACAGGCTCGGCTGATGTCTGCCACGTGTGTGTGACTCACAACTCTCTGCTTCACCACTTAGTTCTGCTTTCCATGTTGACATGTCCTTTGGAAGCAAGGACTTTTTCTTCCCTCATTTTCCAGACCATTTTGTGCTGTGCAGCAAAAATTTCTCTTCGGGATAATGTTCATAAGCCACAAGTATTTGAGTAAGAGGCAAAGCCTTTGGTGATATTAAACTCACTGCCTATGAATGTCAAGATCTGAGCTGATGGCCCTCTAATCAAGGCAGATGTAGTCAGTTTAGTCAACAAACCTAAAATAGGCAGGCGAACCTGCCACAGAAGTGCCTCCTTTCTCTAAAGAAGCCCAGGGTAAGCAGTCTGGCTCTCTGAGTTTGAAGTTGAGTAGTGAAGTTGGTGTCCCTGGTCAGTACACCCCTAAGGAATTACCTGTAATAACATCCCCCAAMCTGCCCGTGGAATCAGAGCATCAGCGACCAAATGAGAGAGCCCAGCTCAGCCGGACCTGCGGCATCTGCTTGCGATGCTTTGAATAACCCCCACTGTGCCATAGAGGCATTTTGCTTCCTCCTGGTATCTCCTTGCTCTGCCCCACCACCTGAGTGAGCGTGGAGAGAGAGCTCCATCAGGTGTGACAACAGCAGAGCCTGAGCTGGTAGCAGGGTCTGGGGCAAGAGCTCAGAAAATAGTGCCTGTTTGGTCACGTACAGGGTGATAAATTCGTTTGCCCCCTCAGGATGAAGAGGAAAGCGACTTTGTCACTGCAAGAGTTTTCCAAGCATGCAGAGCAGGACAGCTGTGCCATGCGCTGCTGGAGCAGGAGTGGGGATTACTGCCGTAACACGGCCTTTCAGGTGGCAGGGGCCCRGCGGCTCCAGCTCTCTGCAGCAGCACCCTTGTATCACTCTGACCTGCACCTTGGGACTGAACTTTCCAAAATCTCTTATATTTATTKCAGATAAAAAATCAGCTCAGGCATTTTATGGCAGTAAGTGTTAAACTGTGAGAAATGCAAGGGTAGCTGCATGGGTGCTCGGTATCGTCACTCTGCTTGCAGAAGTGCAAGTGGGCTCAGAGAAGCCAACTTCAGCTTTTTTGCAGAGCCACATGGCTGCACTATGCCAGCATTATTTTAAGGCATCACTTCCCTGAAGTGTTACGTTAAATTTAGTATCCATAGACAATGATATTTGCAGGCCATATGAAAGATGCTTTGGTTTTCATGAAGCTCATRTTATTTTAAATAGTGCTTTATTATGTTTTCTCTTCTTTGTTTCATGTTTAAGAAAATGAAAAATATGACAAGGAAACATCCCCTGAGGTTAGACTCAAATACCTCCAGCCCTGTGAGGGCCACGGATGTGGAAAACCCAAAGACTCAGAGGAGCCCTCCTTCCAGCCAGCYGCCGGGAGATCCCCTCACATATCTAGCAATGCAACACAACAGTACGTGTGGTTTTTGTGGCCCTTTTAAATGTTTTGCTTGTRAAGAAAAAAATTACTGTAAGACAACTTCTGCAAGATTTTACCTTTTTTTCCCAGTGAAGCCCACAAACGTCAGATTTTAAGTAATTTTRCCATCTTGTAAGACATTTTACATCCTTTTCAAGTGACAGATGAAAACATTAAGGAAGGGGGGAAAATCCCCTTTTATCTTGGTCAAATGCAAAGTTGYGAACAAAAAGCCGTAAATAAGGAGAAAATGCAAATGGGAAGTTTCTTAGGCTAATTTAACATATTGCATTTTTGCAAGATTTTGTTTACAGTAATCAGTCTTTGGAGGCTGCYGACTTGCCTGTTGCTTTTGCCTCATTAAAGTGCTTTCTACACGTGCACAGGTTTAATAGACTCAAAATAAGATGTTTGCTCAGTAGCTTAAGATAAGCAAAACCTAGAGCTGTACCAAAAGCGCAAAGAAAGTGGGAACATATTGTTGAACTGTAGGGGGTAATGTTGCTACACATACTCTTATTGCCAGCTGCAGAAGGTAGATAAAGCTATCGRCTGTTTGTACTGCTACTTGACAAACTGGATCTCTGTGGAAGGAATAAAAACATGTTATTACTCTTAGCGACCTCCTCCTCCCGTCCTCGCAGTCACTCACTTGCAAGGGCGCTTTAGCACTTCAGTCGTTCTGATATTGCACTGTCGTGTTCGGCCCCGTACGCTTCGTCCAGCGTTCGTACGCATTTTTACAGTCTGGGGGCATATTTTGTATTCTGTCTCTATTTATTCCTTATGACCAGCACTGGTTAGTGTCAAAACACTCAGTTGTGTTGCCACAAGCCAGAAAGACCTGGGCAGGAAGTGGGAAAAGGCGAGCTGTGCGTTCGGCGARCTAATGACATGGTAACAGCCGCCTGCTGCAGTGGTTTTTCTGTCTGGAAGGAGGTGCAGGGCAGCAACATTTAAAAGAAGCRAGCAGGTTAGGTGAAGATGGTTGCAAAGGAGCATCTGGAAAGTAAACAGGATTATTGCCTAGCCTGCTGATTGTGCAGCCCTTTCTTTATGTGGGCAGATAACATAAACATTTCTTTTTGCCTATCTCAGAAAAAAACACAAGACTCTCTGACAGGGAGTTCCTGGACTGGTTACTCATCATGTAATCCTTCTCACAAATCAGTCAAGTTCTCACTTACAGCCAGGCACAGCTGGGGAAAATGGTAAAGCAGAGAGAGAGGGAGAAAAATCTACGAGCAAGGAAAAAGGAGCTGGAGCAATTAATAAGCATCCCCCATATACAAAGGCCACTGTGATTTGAGGCTACCAAGCGACAGTAAGAGAGGATTAGAGATAAGAAAAGAGAAAGATCATACATAGTTTTTATACTTGTACATGTCCTTACGGCTCTGCTGGTATTTGCTGAGCCCCAGGTACGAGCTAAAAGCACTGTCCTCTRCTCTGCATACGTGTACCTCCAGTGCGAAGGGAACAACCCTTGTCTCCTAAATATAACGAAAGTGCAGGCAGAGAAACCCCCCCGTTGTGGAGCGTGTTCCTGGGCAGCGCAGGAGAGCAAAGGCTGGAGACAGCAGCCGCAGTGACCTGCAGCGTCCTGCTTTTGGGGACGTGTAGCGGTAGAGCCAAAGCTGAAGATGCAGGATTGCAGAGGAAGCAGTGACAGGTCTGGCTGCGGCAGTGATGGCATGAGGAACCAGGAAGGGTGTATTCATCCCAGTTAGCACCTCRCCTCAGCAGCAAAGGCTGGGAAATCCCCTGGGGAGAGCTGCTGGCCTGGGTTTGGACTCAGGGTTGAAGGAGTGCAACCACATGGTGACGAGGAGAGCTCTACTGCCGCAAGCCTTAAGGAATAGGTGACTGTCCAGCAGGAGACCAAGGCATCCCTGCACTAACTGCGTCTTTTTTTCTATATAGATAAAAATATTAGTTTCAGGTGATGGCAGCATCTKCTTCTGGATTTGATGTCCACCTCCTTTTAAGGCCTAATAAGGACCAAATCAGGTGGTTTGGCAYTTGGCCCACTTGTCTTTGGCATACTTGTGTGTCTTGAGAATGAGAAAGTGGGCTGGACTGTCATGCTGGCTGTGTGACGCACCCGCCTTTGATGATCCCATTTTTATTAGCCACATAGATCTGTGTGCCGGCTAACGTCATCATTAGTGGCTGACCCTGCAGCTCCCAGTGCAGCGAGCACGACACGTGCTCTACATGCAAGGAACAAAGAAGTTGTTTTTTCCTGAAGACATCTGAATTCAGCTCAAAGGTCCAGCGTTTGCTGTTACATCCCAACATTTCAGCTGCTTACAGCAGATCTCCAGCACAACTACTTCATTTGTTAAGCTGATGCCTCTGAAGGAGAGTTTAACGTGATAAAAAAGTAGTTTGCCGTAGGGGTGAATGCTGCACTTCTGTCGCTTTGGGCGTCCCAGAGGGAGTTTGCTGACACATCTGACAGCCTCCATGGCAATTTGAAATGATTGTTTTGTATTGCCAAGGACAGTTAGCTTTCCATATAGCAGTGTCATTGTTTGCATGGGGTTTTGAATAGATTTACAGTATGCACTCTTGAGAATTACGAGGGCTACAGCTGTCCGTAATTGAGTTCTGTTTTGCAGTAATCTGAGCGCTGTCGGGGTGGGAGATCTCTCATGAATACTGTCATTCTTGATAACAGCCAGAGCTCACTGTGCTTCAGATACTGTCTGGGTCACATGTGGAAGCTGTGTAGCGCGAGCGTAACTTTTCCTCTTGTAGTACAAATGTATTTGTACTGTGAAACAGTTCTATACTGCTTTTGTGTCCTTGGCTGGCTGGTTATATTGGTCTAAATGCTGAATGGAGTTACTGGAGTTACAGCGGGCTACCAAGCAGAAGAGAAAAAGGATTACTAATTCCCGATACAAATACCGTAGGTGAAGAGCAAAATTAATAGAATACTGAATCCTACGGTTAGCAGGGGAGAAATGGTGAGAGCTTCCATTAGCAATAGCCTTACTGTGCATTTGAATTCTGGGCAGAATCTATACCAATCCCCCAGCATTTGAAACAAATCATAACTTATTTTTTTTAGAGATTTTCAAGAAACATCTTCTGCTAAAAGCATCTGTGCAGAAAAAAATCTATTAATGTCTGCCAGGTCTTTCTTCTCACTGTACAATATGGGCTCTTGGTTAACAGGGAGYGGGCTGGAAGGTTGCTAAAGACTTTCCTGTGTTTTTTCAGTCAGTCTGCATGCTTGATATTTTCTCCTAGCCACCATCTCAAAGGGTTGTGTCACTGCRGAGAGGAGGAAAACGGTGCCTCCAGCTGGCTGTCAGGTCATACTCCACTGGGAAATGGGTTTTGTTCTCTCTCATGTGAGACTTTGATTTGTCACAGGAATAGATAACTGTAAAATATTAGCACGTCCATTGAGAAACATTTTATGTTTTCTTGCCGTGGACACAGATGACTTCACCAGCTACGTGACAGGCAGCCTCATGTCTTATCTGTGCTCATTTCCTGCCTCTGCAGAGATATCCTGTCCTGCGGCCACCACGAGAAAGCCTCCCGTCTTTTCTTCTCTCAGTTATCTGTTGAACATGATCTTATGCCATGGATACCACAGCAACGAGGCTACTGTAACTGCTCCTACAGAGTTTTTGTAAAATGAATCTCTTTTTCAGTAGCCTTTTAAAAGGATCTTGTAGTGTAATGAGTGTAATGAACCTTGGCAGCGACTGGGTTTTCATCATGCTTTTACACAGTATCTGCCACGCTGGGGCTCTTAGGTCTAACCACAGCACAACCAATGCAGGAAAACTAAAGCTGCTCCTGAGACAGACTGACAGACTTGTCATGATGATAGTACACGTATTTGAAATATCGTGGCTTCACTCTTGAAAACCATAGCCAGGGTAAGATGTTTCCTTGAGTGCGTGTGGCAAAAATAACACCTGCTTTGTAGATAGTGGATTTGACAGCTAYGAAGACACAGTGTAGGCATCTCCAAAAGCATTACACCTTTTGGCTTTGTACACCAAATAATAATGGGATTTGTTATGGAAAAAATGCGGGGTGAGATGTGAATTCCTAGGTACAAGGGAAAGAGTGTAGTGGGGGATTACAGCTCAGTGGAACTAATGAAAACCATCAGCCATGCCTCTCAAAGATCCCTCACTTCAAGGTACATCAGTCATTTCTCACTTACCCATGTTGTACATGGATCTGGTGACCTGTYGCTCGCCCCGCTGATATGGCTGCTTGGCAATTTCCGAAAGAATGTTGCAAAAAGCAGTGCCAGTTTTTTGAGCAGTCTCAAAATCAGTGATTTAGGTTCCCACAGAGGAGCGACTGGGTTTGCTGTGGGGAGAGATCGCTGCTGTCCCACCAAGAACGGTTTGGCGTGAGCGTACGGGAGGACGGATCTTAGGGAGCGCAGGGGCAGAGCCCAGCCACAGCGCTGAAGTCTGAGGACTCGATGAATCGCTGTCGGTCTCCACTACCAGCTGGCCCGCTGAAATGAAGACAGGGCTCCAGCAGTGCTTCTCCCGCCCCCAGCCCGGCACCATCCTCTGCCGCTTCCCGTGCTCCCAAGAGCAGCAAAGCACAGCTCTCGGCTGGCCTCTCTCTGGCAGGCTCAGCCCCGCTGCCACCCTCCCGGCCCTGGGCTGCGTCGCAGCAGGACTGAGGTCCCACTGGCTGAGGACCGAGGGCAGGACGGAGGAGGGAGCGATACCACTGTAGCGAATGACAGACGGTGGCTCTCACTGTTTTCCTTGCTAGCAGCACCCAGTACCTGCTGGACAAATGCCATTTTGTAACTCGTACGATGTTTACATTACCAGCGTTTTATGAGTCTCATCGGGTTCAATGCAARTATTTCTGCAGCTGCAGCTGTGACTGAGTGCCAGATTTTTGCGCCTGAAGTGCTTCACTTTTCATTGTGGGTGTGTTTTTGCTGAACCTTATGCAGACTGYGGACAGGATCCTTCCTGGATTCCTGATAAGCAGTTCCCAGATCCTCGTGGTGGTCTTCCAGATCCTCAGAGCTGCTTCTGCAGCACTGCCTGCAACAACCCATGAACAGCACAGCTACGAACTCTGCAGCCGTTATAAGAGGCCACCAGAAGAGGCCAGTTTCCGATAGCAAGGTCAGTCATGGTTAGAAAGTCAAGACGTCATTCCTTCATTGTCTTAGAAAACTGTTTTAGTGCTTCTCGCACCTCAGAAAAGCATCAAGATATGAACCCTTCCTTAGTTATTTTGCACTGGTGGCTAATCACCTTCACCATGGAAGAAGTGTGTTCTGTAGTTTATCGGTAATTCTTTGGCCTTATCTTCCAGCCATGGGTTCTTGTTTCAGGTCTTCTTTGTTCATAGGGTTTTCTTCCTTTAAAGGTATTTGTGCTGCATGATAAAACCAATTTTTGATCTTCTGATAAAGTCAATCAGATAAAGCTGCTCAGCTCTCTTATTATTTAAGCATTTTCTACATTTTGTGAGTCCTTTTTATCCACATTGGTTAAGGAAAGATAATGTAAAGCTACTTAGTTATTATAACTAAATTCTTTTCCAAGTTACATTTTTACAGGGTAAAATCATCCATCCTTTACATTTTCCTTGCTAGGTTTGTTCCAACACTTATGCATTTTTTCTATTAATACAGATTTTATATGAATAGCTTAAGCTTGCCAAGAAATCCTGAAACGTCTCTATGCTACTGTGAGTGCTGCTGCTGTCACCTTCCTCCCTGATTTCTCTTCTAGCAACCACCCTTTACATCCCTCTTGAAAATGAGGTAATCATTTAAATTTATGAGCTGAAAATTACTGGCAACAATCATGGTAGTTTCATAGTGAATAGTTCATTTTAAATTAGTTTTTCAGAGTTCTTTGGTGAGCTAACAAGTTTAACTGTAGAGGTGAGCTGAATGCATTATAGTTATGCTTTTTTAGTCTTTAACTTATCACTTGGTATGCTCTAATTTTATTAAAACTTTGTGTTAATAAAGTYAGTACACAGCTTTAAATGGATTAAAGGATGTCTCTCCAATCTCAAAAAGTACTTTTTTTTTTTAGTGAGATTTATCCACTGATTACTCCCTTCAGGCATTATGCCTTGGCCCAAAACTTATCTATAGATTTGTCATAGAATCATAAAGCTATCATAAATTGAGGAGAAAATATAAGTGATTGTCAAAAAATATCCAGATGACAGCRCAGTTGTTGGCATGGTTGGCAATAGCCCAATCATATAAAAATAATTTATATAGTGACTTGATTCACTCAATATCCTGTATATCATTAAAAAGATATTTTAAGACAGCAAAAGTAAAATCATAGCTTTAAGGCTAAAGAATGTATATCATGGCCACAGAACAAGGGACTGGATCATGAAAGAGATGGATTCCTAAAGGCTCAGAGAACTTATCAATGAACCAATAGGTAGTTCAGGTATTTCAGATAAGACACAGGAAGAACTTACGTGCCCAAGTCCAATGCCATTCTGACCACCATCCTCAGCATTTAGATGAATAGTGTTTTTGATAACTTGAAGTTGAGGTTCTTTACTTTTTTACTTAAAAGATGACTATCCTAAGATGAGAACATAAGAATGACTGTGTCAGATCAAAGTGTCACCTAGGCCGATATACCATCTCCAACAGAAGCCAATAACAAATGTATAAGGGAGAGCAGGACAAGTAAGAGGTGACACTTTACCCAAATATACCTGATTCCCCAATGATCTTTAGTTTGGGAATTTCCTAAGTCAGAAGAAGAGTCTTTGTTTAAAATAACCTGTACAGGATTGTTTTACTGTGTGTATGTCTGATTGCTTTTGGAAACTTTAGCATCTACCATATCCTAGGCAAGTCATATCTGAACAGCATATCGCATGACGAGCAACCTCCTTGGAACCTGCCATCTGCTTGCCTCATTCAACAGGTCATAGTTCTTGTTTTGAAAGAGTTGTTCTTGCTCCACATGCCTCATTAGACCTCTATCTTCTTTCTCTTCTGAGTATCTTCAGGCCTAATGTTGGGACTCAGATTTCAAGTACCCTTGCCCCGCTGCACAGGGAGCTCTCTCAAGCAGTGTTCCCTGAGCTCGTCCAACACTCAGGGAACATTTAATGCTAGCAGGATGGGGCTCTGTACAAAATTAGCAGTAAATAGTTTCTCTTGAAACTCAGCTGAAAAAAGGATGCAGCAGTTGTACAACAGCTTACTGCTTGGTGAGCAGAGCAGAATGTGGAACAGCCTAATTTACTCTGTTCTCCAGACAAAGTGCTCCAAACATTTATATAATATGAGGTGTTGCCTCATTTAATCCTCTGTAAGAAGAGAGAAACTGCTAGGGTCTTTGGAGATTGAATATGCTTCCTTTCTGCATGAGGCTCAGGGCTGTGGACCTTGAGCTGAGTTGTGTGAGCCTTGCCTCAGTTGCCTGAGGCCCGGGATAGGGGGGCCTATCCTCCATAAGGACTCTCCTCCATAAGGACACACTTAAGTAACTTAAATGGATGTAGTGCTTTTGATGAGCTTCAGGTTGATGAAATAATGAAAACGTGCCAGCACTCTGCTCACTCACAAATGTTGCCGAGCTCAGAACTGTAGCCTTCTTGCCTTGGGACTCCAGGCTGTAAGAGGGCAGGTTGCCCTTTCCCATAGTACTGCCTTCATAGCTCTTCTTGCTGCGATGGCGTCCCTCTCCCAAGTTAGGAAATAAATGGCAGTCGCTTCCCCTGGACTGTGCAGGGGGAAATGGAATGAATAATCTTTGTATATTGAAGGCTATTTTTTTTTTCAATTTTAAATTATCACACATGAGCATTGGTTGAGTTAAAGTCAAGAGACAGGTATAAAACACCATTTAGGGTCATTCCTTTGTTTTTTTTAAACCATGATTCTGGGGCCAGCCTGGTCTTATCAAAAAGATTTAAATTTAAATTATTTAATATATACCAACAAGACATTAATTTCATACTTTTTGTTCTTTGAGCCCCAAAATGTTATTTTACAGGCAGATATATATACACACACAAATACAGACTGATGAATTACCTTACTGTTATGTACTCATATCACTATCACAGTGCTTCTGTTAAACACATGGACTTCATAGTTCTTGCTGCTGAATACAGCAAGAATACAGCCATTAGCTGGGGTTTGGCTAGGAGACTAAACTGCCTTGGCTCTGTCTCAAGGCATAGCACAGAGTCTACAGGCTAACCCCTAGTCTGCAGGCTCTTGCTGGGGATTAGATCCCCCCATCTAATACTGCCTTTGTGCTACTTCAGTAGCTACATCTCCTCCYGCTCTGACCTTCCCAGAAGGGCAAGACATCAGGTTAATCTCCTTTTCCCTTCTACTTTTCCACTCTTCTGCTCCTTCCAAGTGAAACTGCAACTCCTCACATTCCTTTCCACAGACATCATCCTCCCACTCCACCCAGACTCCTTCCCAAAGCACCATCTTTTTTGGCAAGCTGGGGTTTGTTATAGCCTATTTACCATGTGGTCATGGGATCATATGATTACAAGCTGTTGACCTCCACACAGTGCGCTGCTGGATCAGTCTTCCCCTTCACCAAGGTGTCTGTTCCTCAGACTTTGTCTTTTCCAACCTGCTGTCACAGATGTCCCTCTGGACTGAGCTTATAACTTGACAGCAGACACATGAAACTGCAGCCAGGCAATGATCTGGAGCTATAGATCCAGAAACACTGAATTTTCTTATGTATGTGACACTGGGGGTCAATTACAGGAAGGTCCTGTCTCTTTTCATATCCCAGATTAATTCTAGGTTGATCTTATTGCCATCCTCAAGCTCGAACTCCATAGACATCTGTCCTGAACATGCTCAGTGCCCTTGATCATTATGTGTCACGACCAGAGGGTCTGTGCATAGATCTAAGGTCAGCTAAGGTCTTCTCCTGGATATTGGCCACTAACCCTTACACGGCTTCCTTCCTCAGAGGGAAGTCCTAGGATCACGGTTCTGTAACTGCCTGCTTCACCCTCCACAGGAGGGACTTAGCTTACCAAATAAAACACCTACATTTAGAGGTCCCCTCATGAACATCTCTGTGTGTGTGCTAGGGGTCTAACCTCCCATTTTTGTCAATGGACATCTAGTCAGTAAACCAACYGTAGGTGTTTGCTTCAGGATGAATAGCTTTCTAGAGTCCATTGACTCTAGATAGTACTGAAACATAAATTTAGGTGTCTTAATCTGCAGTCTGAATCCTATCTTAATCTTGTAAATACTTTTCTCTCTCYATGGTGCCCACAGAGAGGGGTAGTCACACCAGAGAGGGATTCCTTGAGGGTCTCTACTTAGCATCGCCCTAAAGGAGTTTGGAGGGGTACTGGCACTAGCAGGGAGTGGTTTTGCAGCAGGTACCACTCTGTGACARCCATGGCAAGGATGGTTGGCCAATGTGGTTGGCCAGGATGAGGCAGAACTTGAAGTGGACCCTGAATATATGTGAGCATTCCCCAAGAGACCTGGCAGAACGGCTCTCTGGTAACACTACCTTGTTGAGAGCACAGCGAACGGAGGCAGTGAACAGACACAGCAGTTTGTGCAGCRTTGTCTCGGCTCTGCCTTGAACTTCTGGGGCCCGTGTTGGACATTGTGGTCTACTGACCCTTGTGGAACGAGSGGACTAGAGAGTGACTCTGCCAACAGGTAAGGGGAGATGGGCAAGGGCAACTGCAGGAAGCCTTAAGCTCTCCTGGAAGAAGCCCCAGCACTTATCACCCACTCTAGCTGGGTGTAGCTACTGCTACCAGCAGTCTCCCTTGCCCCTGAATAGAGGGAGTTGGGGCTTTTGACACAGGTAGCCCTTGTTTAGGGTGGATCAAGTACCCTGTGAGTCRGTAGTAGGGAGAGGTCTATTTAAGGGCCAGRCCTGGAGCACAGTGAACAGAGGTAGCAGTTTGTGCAGGAGGAGTGCAGTTAGGTGCAAGAGGACGTCTTTCTTTTTCCTGCGCAAGTAGTGTCCACTCTTGCTAACAYGGTTGTAACTCACCGTAAAGCATAGTTGCCTGTAGCTGTGGGAATTGCTGCATCAGATGTGTTGGAAGCTTCACCCAGGCAGACTCTCTTGTAGCAGATGCTGTCGTACAGGTCCCAGGCTGCAGGGAGTGCTTGGAGCCTCTCCAGAAGGCCTGGACTGATGGTCTGCCCTCCTGCAAGGGGTGTGCTGTTGCTGACTGTTTGTGTCCTCAAGTGAAAGAGTTGCAGGATGAAGTCAGTAGATTGCGAAACATGCAAGAAAGTGAGCAGGAGATAGGGTGTTCTCAGAGACCATACTGCTCCCAGAGTCCCAATCCCCTGCAGCAGGGGAGTTGCTGGAGGACTCTGTGAAGGGTGAAATAGTTCAGCACAGCACTGTCGAASAAGGTTGGAAGCTAGTTGCTTCTTGAACAAAAAGAAGAAAGGCCCCTAATCCTCCTGTAGACTTGGAGCTACAGTTGAAGAACAGGTTTAGTTCACTCCAGGWTGAGGAAAACCCAGACCTGGCCTCAAGGGAAGCAACTGGGCTGCCTAAGCCTGTGCCTTGCACGACCACTCGGAAGAGGCGACGAGTGGTGGTAGTGGGTGATTCCATGCTGAGGGGGACAGAGGTGCCTATCTACTGACTTGACCCCTCCTCTAGAGCGGTTTGCTGCCTGCCAGGGGCGAGGAYATGAGATGTGACTGAAAGGCTATCAAGGCTTGTCTGCTCATCAGACTACTACCCTGTGCTGCTCTTTCACGGGGGTGCTAACAATACAGAGAGCRAACTAGAAACAATCAAAGAAGACTTCAAGGCATTGGGCATGGTGGTCAAGGCTCTGGGAGCCCAGGTGGTCTTCTCATTGGTCCTGCCGATTAGTGGGAGGCATAGGAGGAGGATTAGGAAGATTTTCCAAATCAACAACTGGCTATGCCGCTGGTGTTGGCAGCAGGGTTTTGGATTCTATGACCATGGAAYGTGGTTTGAAGACCAACAATTGGTGGTGAGAGATGAGATCCACCTCCCCAAGCACGGGACATTTGCCTTTGCAAACAGGTTGGCCAGCCTAAAAAAAGAGGGCTTTAAACTAGGTAGGAGGRGGAAGAGAGGATGTCATAGGGTAGACAACAAAACACAAGTTGGGTTGGGGGGCCTCCAACGGGTGCATGCAGCTGGGGATGTGCGTTTGGGACATGGCTATGGGCGAYCCCTGTACACCCTTCCTGGGAAACCTGCAGGCATGACCACCTCTGTGAAATGCCTGTACACCAATGGACGCAGCATGGGGAACAAACAGGAGGAACTGGAGATCTGTATGCGGTCKCAGGGCCATGATCTCATTGCAATCACGGAGACATGGTGGGATAGCTCACATGACTGGAAYGCTGTCATGAATGGCTGTGTGCTTTTTAGGAGAGACAGGCCAGGAAGGCGAGGTGGTGGAKTTACTCTATGTGTGAGAGAGCAACTGGAACRCATCGAGCTCTGCCTAGGCGGGGAGGAGGAGGAGGCAGTTGAGARCTTATGGGTAAAGATCAAAGGGCAGGCCAACATGGGGGACACTGTTGTGGGTGTATACTACAGGCCACCTGACCAGGAAGAGAAAGTTGATGAGGCCTTCTACARACAGCTGACAGTAGCCTCATGATCACAGGCCCTGGTTCTCCTGGGGGACTTCAACCACCCTGACATCTGCTKGAGGGACAACACAGCAAGGCACAAACAGTCCAGGAGGTTCCTGCAACGCATTSATGATAACTTCTWGTCACAAATGGTGGAGGAGCCTATGAGGAAGGGTGTCCTGMTGGACCTTGTCCTTACCAACAGAAAGGGACTGATTAGAGATGTGAAGGTTGGGGGCAGCMTTGGCTGCAGTGACCATGAGATGGTGGAGTTGAGGATCCTGCAGGAAAGAAGTAAGGCAACAAGCAGGACTGCAACCCTGGGCTTCAGGAGAGCAGACTTTGGGCTCTTCRGAGACCTAATTGGTGAAATCTCATGGRTTAAGGCCCTAGAAGGAAGTGGGGTCCAAGARAGCTGGCTGGTATTCAAACATCACTTCCTCCAAGCTCAAGAGTGATGCATCCCTATGAGTAAGAAGTGCAGCAAAAGGGGTGGGATACCTGCATGGGTGAGCAAGGAGCTCCTGGCCAAATTCAGACAGAAGAAGAAAGTACACAGAATGTGGAAGAGGGGACAGGCTACTTGGGAAAATTATAGGAATGCAGAGTATGCAGAGATGTGGCGAGGAAGGCTAAGGCCCAGCTGGAATTGAGTCTGGCAAGGGATGTCAAGGACAACAGGAAGGGCTTCTTCAAATACATCAGCAGCAAGAGGAGGACTGGGGAAAATGTGGGCCCGCTACTGAATGGGGCAGGGGCCCTGGTGACGAGGGATACAGAGATGGCTGAATTACTGAATGCCTTCTTTGCTTCAGTCTTCACTGCTAAGGGCAGCCCCCAGGAATCGTGCAGCCTGGACGTGAAGGAGAAAGTCTGGAGAAGGGAAGACTTTCCTTTGGCTGGGGAGGACAGGATTAGAGACCTGGGCAGGCTAGGCATCCACAAATCCATGGGCCCGGATGGGATGCACCCACAGGTACTGAAGGAGCTGGTGGATGTTGTTGCCAGGCCGCTCTCCATCATCTTTGAAAAGTCCTGGAGAACAGGAGAGGTGCCTGAGGACTGGAAGAAAGCCAATGTCACTCCAGTCTTCAAAAAGGGCAAGAAGGAGGACCCAGGCAACTATAGGCCAGTCAGCCTCACCTCCATCCCTGGAAAGGTGATGGAACAGCTCCTTCTGGAGGTCATCTGCAGACATATGGAGGAAAAGAAGGTGATCAGGAGTAGCCAGCATGGATTCACCAAGGGGAAATCCTGCTTAACCAACCTGATAGCCTTCTATGATGGAATACCTGGCTGGGTAGATGAGGGCAGAGCAGTGGATGTTGTGTACCTTGACTTCAGCAAGGCTTTTGACACTGTCTCCCATAACATCCTCCTAGATAAGCTCAGGAAGTGAGGATCAGACGAGTGGACAGTGAGGTAGATTGAGAACTGGCTGAAAAGCAGAGCTCAGAGGGTCGTCATCGGTGGCGTGGAGTCTAGCTGGAGGCCTGTGGCTAGTGG
>NW_028186612.1:125284-156440 GCF_003343005.1 Rhea americana
TGACTTATGTTTTCAGAAGAAAGCATATAATGTGCTAAGTGACCTCTTTCTCTGGGACGTCATTCAAGAACAATTGACTGTGGTCACCAGCTTCTTCTCAAGCTGTCATGGGAGGCAAGCAAACAGTATTGCCACTCTACTTGTTCTGGCCATGGGTCTTCATTCTCACCTGCCTACTAGAAAAAGCAGATTTAAAATTAGGGGTAAAAAAGTGCTGGCGGTGTATTTCTTTTCATTTTAGTGTAGCCAAGGAAATTCATCTTTTTGAATCATTCTCTCTTGGCAGACCACTGCAGTATTTGGATAGCYGTACTGTTTCTTTCCTCTGATTTTTACAAACTAGTCKGTGAGTGGCACATTCAGAGCTCTCATTTTGCTTGACAGCAGTATAGAGCTGCTCCATCAGCTACTCCTGCAAAATGTGGTAGTTATGTGCCAGCTTCAATYGAAAAGAATATTCCCAACTGAAGCCTTACAGAGTTGGACTTCTTGGAATTCTTGATAGCAAAATCTATGAAGGACCCTACATCTTTCAGCCTGTATCAATTTAATTTAAACAATATGTTATCCTTCCAAGGAAAATTTTGTTTGTACATACTTCAATCCAAGAGCTACTGAGCTTGGMTCTAGACTGATAGTGAGCTATCAATTGCCCTTCTGATGCAACTACATGACAATTCTTGGATATCTTAACCATCCAGAAGTGCCAGGCCATGATGTGGGTTATGTAACCTGACAGCAGATGGAGACAAGAACAAACTTTGTGCTAGCTGTCTCTGAGCTGCAGTAGTTGAGCTGAGCTGTGAGCTGACTCTTGTTTCRCCATGGCTAGTTTCTTATAGTGTTTTTTTCTTTTCTTGACTAGCGTCTTTCATTAGGCTTTCTCGTTTGTCAAAAAATATCTCTAGGTTCCAGGTCTACTATTTCATATCTTCCYGATTCACTGTCCGGTGCTTTGGTTTTGGAGCTTTATGGGGCACTGAAACCCCTCCCAGATTCAGTAGATGAGATTCAAGGTGAGACCAAGAAAATCATGAGCTTCCTACAGCTCTGCAGACAGAGCTTCAGGGTTATTGATTCTGAAATGAAGGACCTAAAAGTTACTCACAACCTTAAAAGCAGCCAGCCATTTACAGTGTGCTCTGTCACTGCAGGGCATATGCAGATGGGTTCTTGGCTCTCCACATTGCTTGTGAGGAGCTTGTGAAGATCCTAGCCCACAGGAACAGGCCAGAAGGGTGCAGGAACCATGCTAGGAGATGTGACAACTGACTTCCGTAAGCTAATCACCACCTCAGGAGGACTCCTAACTCATAAAGTCTGGGTCYGTGGTGATGACCAATGTGTTCAGCAGCACCCTGTAAGACTTTAGGAGGTACTCAGGTGCCTTGCACACACCTGAATGAAGCAGAAAAAAATCAGCAGCTATTTTAAATAAATCCTCTGAGGACTATTTGCCAGTCCTCCCAGTGGGGCTGTCCAGCATAGGGCAGGTACAGCGAGGTAGGTGGATGGCTGGACTGGGTGACTGGTGTTGTTAGTTGAACACTTTCATGGATAGACAGGTATTTTCATAACACCATTGGARTTGGAAGGAGATGGGTTATGGTCTGCATTACTCCTTTCGGGGCTAGGGAGGAAATTAGTCTGTAATGAAGCTGTGTTTTGATGAACTAACGCTGTGGTTAAATGAATCCGTAGCAAGTTGATTTTGCTGATGAAGTCGTCTTGTGACAAGATTAGCTAGTGATTAGTTTTTGTGGGCTAGGCACTTAGAAGGAGTGTGATCTATAGGGTGCATTTTAAAAACACTGTGCAGGGAATTATATGCAGGAATCCTGATACTGTTTTAAACCCTTAATTCTACATTCATTGCTTTGCAAACCTGCCCTAAAGAACACTAAGGACTCTCCAGAGTGAACTGATTATCAGGCCAATACTTTATTTTTATGCAGTAATCATAAAAAGAAGCAGCATTGGGTTGGTTTCCCAGTTACCATATGCAGCAGACAATTGCATTTGTGCAGCGTGTGTGCAGAAACCCTTGCGGCACACTCTACCTATTGGGCAAACAATGTGCCCGTAAATCTCGTCTGACAGAGATTTGTCAGATGTGTCCATCACTAGGACTGGGAAAAAAGTGACAAAACAGCCAAAGTGTGAAAAGTGATGGGCACAAATATTCAGCAACTCTCAGACAGTCTATGTTTTTTTCAATGAAACAAAGCCAGGCTGGCTGCAGGCACTGAAACCTCTTTCTGAAGATAAACTTATGCTGGTCTCGCATGGAAGGAAAGCTTAGCAGAGGGTAGAAGATGTGAGCAGAGTAAACACTGTGTAAGCAGTCTCAAAATCAGTGATTTAGGTTCCCACAGAGGAGCGACTGGGTTTGCTGTGGGGAGAGATCGCTGCTGTCCCACCAAGAACGGTTTGGCGTGAGCGTACGGGAGGACGGATCTTAGGGAGCGCAGGGGCAGAGCCCAGCCACAGCGCTGAAGTCTGAGGACTCGATGAATCGCTGTCGGTCTCCACTACCAGCTGGCCCGCTGAAATGAAGACAGGGCTCCAGCAGTGCTTCTCCCGCCCCCAGCCCGGCACCCAAGAGCAGCAAAGCACAGCTCTCGGCTGGCCTCTCTCTGGCAGGCTCAGCCCCGCTGCCACCCTCCCGGCCCTGGGCTGCGTCGCAGCRGGACTGAGGTCCCACTGGCTGAGGACCGAGGGCAGGACGGAGGAGGGAGCGATACCACTGTAGCGAATGACAGACGGTGGCTCTCACTGTTTTCCTTGCTAGCAGCACCCAGTACCTGCTGGACAAATGCCATTTTGTAACTCGTACGATGTTTACATTACCAGCGTTTTATGAGTCTTATCGGGTTCAATGCAGATATTTCTGCTGCTGCAGCTGTCACTGGGGAGTGACATGGTGGAGAGTTCACGAGTACCCAGCAATGCAAGCTTCAACAAAATTTCAGTTCACGCACATGGCCCAGTAAGGAGTCAGAAGATAGATGTGCACCAGAAATAACACAGAGGAATTTGGAGATGTTGGTGAGAAACTTCAAGCACTGGAATATCTTGCAACTTTGAGTTTGGAATTTAGGTTTCAAACCAGCCAGTGTAGCTATCTATCCTCTCACAAAAATGTAACCTCACRCAGGAAAGGAAGCCAGCTAGTTGCCTGTAAAATTTTGCTCTGAGATCCTGTCTCATTTGTCTGTTACTTTTGAAGCTCGGGGCTTGCGTTGCCTGTTACGCAGGTATGATTATCCTGCTGTAGTTAAAATGATCCACTGGACTTACACTGGAACTCGCCTTTGCATGAACACCTCTTCTTTAAGTGTGACAGTCAGGCTTACGATGGGAGGACAGGCACTCGTACAAGCCCTCTCCGGTGTCCTCTTGGGCYGACTCTAGGGCACCGGCTGAAGGTGTAGTGCAAAGCCTGTGCTCTCACAACCCAGGCCCAGGCCTACCCATGAGTTGCAGCAATCTCCTCTCTAGCATGGTCTTGGCACCCCGAGGTACAAAAGCCAGGTTAACCATCTTGCATCAAACTCTGTCTTTGGCATCATGAAAAGCATGTTTAAAGCATGAGAGAATAGCAACAACACTGTTTTCCCAGTGGCAAAGCCTCAGCTGGTATCTGAAACCTAATGGCCGTACTTTAGATCACGGACATTTCTCCTCTGAGGCCAGAGCAAGTTCTCCTCCCTCAGTCATATAGCAGGAGAAGGCAAGTGGCTCTGCTTGGCAAAAGTTTGAACCAGATCTGTAGCATTAAACTGCAAGGAAATCCTGACAGTGGGATGCACTGCCTACACAAACAATTCTGCCTGATGGTAGTGACACTGTGATCCTGTCACACTGTATCTCTCCGGGCTGGACCCCAGACAATTCAGAATATATAAGCAGGAAAATACTAAATCAAAACTTGTGTTTCTTAAATTGCAACTGGAGGAGAGATGAATGCCATTAATAGGGTAGATCTTTGTCTCCCTCTAGTGATAACCTACCAACAGCGACCAACAGCACAGCTCCAGCCTCACACCTCCTCTTTCATCTCCACTGCTGTCCTCAAGCCTTAATGGCCAGGGCTCAGGCCCATAAAGAACCCCACGGAGATCTGCTCACAAAATTACCTTTTGGCATCTTTTCACCACACACCAGCCTGAGTAATTCCCAGTGCTTGGCCTGCAGGGTGACCCTTAACATGGAGATGCTTTGTTGTTTAAAATCATGCTGGTATTTCATATTCAGACTGCTGCATCACGCAGGAATCAGAAATGTGGGCTTTGTCCTTTTGTCACTGGAGAGACACAGATTCATCGTGGAGCAAACCCACAGTTGCACCCCCCCAGTGCTTATTGCCTCAGGGTGAGGGTGGAAMAACAGTGGCATAGGCAAGAAGTGGCCATTCAAGGAAGCACAGGGACATATTCACGCTGCCTGGTGTGCATGCTCTCCATGAGCACCGAATTCTTACCGAGTGTTTGAGGACCTTAACGTCCCAACCTCAGCTGATCTGGGGTTTGGTTGAGATAGGAGCACAAGCGGGTGATGGGACTAGATCATGAGGAGACAACACCAGGCGGCCTGGGAGGCAAAGGGCTCGATATGCCCATGGACTTTCTGTTCCTGCATTTTTGAGGGCAGCATCAGAGGAAGGTGTAAGGCAGGGTCTGAAGCCTAATGAAGTAGCTCAGTGCGTATTTCCCTTTATAAAGWACATAATGATACATTAACGTATGAGCCCACATGTTGCAGACCAATTTTGCTGGTAACTGACTCGTACATGCAAGAGCTCCGTGGGGTTGGTGATATCAGCCCTAACATCTCCGGAATTTTAAAGCAAGATCTTTGAAGCCTGTCATTTTCCAATGACATCGTCTCCTGCAGTGCTTCTAATTTTCTATTCTGAGCTTCATTGCCGGGAGTGATTAAAATTAGGAAGTTTCTGAAAGTCACATTCTTGAGAGGAATAGAAAGGAAGATGACCTAAGCAATAATTCAGAGCTGTCTGAAGAGCCGGTTGGGAAAATGAATAAATAATTTTATTTAATTATTTGAGACTTATTTTTTGGCTTTATTTTATTTCTGTGCTTATATACACAGACATATATATACATATGCATATATATACATTTTTAATGCTGTTTGCTAAATAATTTCCTAGTAGAAAAATATCAGCAAAATTAGCAAAACCAATTGGACACACACCTTGAACTGAAGGCTGAAGTGGGTTTGATCTTGCACCTGAGCAACTTCAAGCCAAGAATACAAGAAGGAATGCTAGAAAATTAAAAGAGATTTTATCATTTGGAAAATTTATAATATAAATGAGGAAATTTTTGAGGAATAGGAGTGCTATTCTCCTGCCATACAACTGATTTACCATGGCAATAACACTGAWGATTTTTACTCCAGGTAAGGACTCTAAGCTACTCCAAGTAGCTTGGACAGTGTTCAGAATGAACGGGGGGGGGGGGGGGGGGGGGGGGGGGAGGGAGGATGGGACGACTTGTATTTGTTGAACACTCACCTTTGTTTGACAGTCTATCAAAATTTTTCTATAGTTTCTTTCTACTAAAGAGAAGCTGCACAAAAGGGTGTTTAATACCCAAAATAACATGTTCAGATTGATTGCTGTGTTTAAAACCCAGTGGGCTGAAACATTAAAAGAGGAAAGTGTGGTATGTTGCGTTGTACACAGAACGTCTTCATTACCAAGCAAGCTGCTGTAGCTGTAGTTACTCCAACAAATTGCTTGTAGGTGTTTGCACTCCTATTTTTGATAGACAAAGCTGGAAAAGAAATATTACATTTCACAACAAGGTCGAGCTGTTCTGAGCCTGAATGAAATCAAAGCCTTTCAAAACCCTTCATGAAGACATGCAATAAAATTAGACCAAGTGAAAAGATCATGAAAATAGAAAAGATTTCAGCTACACAGACTTCTCCTTAACTTTGAAATAACGCAGCAACCTCCAAAGAGCACAGCTACAGCAATACTATGGTAGTACATTTTGACACAAGCAAGGGATCTGAACATAGGTCTTTTGAATGTTCACAAAATGCCTGRTGTCCTTGAGTTTAGATTTTAAATGCCATCCCAGATCTAAGAAACCCCCTTAACAGTTGTTTTGTTCAAACAGAGTATCTTTCAGTATATTTCCATTGAGAAGCCCCATGCAGGCCCAGGCTRGATTTTATAATTAAAGCCATTGTCCTAGAAAAGATCTCAACTTTACATCACTGATTTGTTCTCAGATGAAATCTCCCAGTACTTTAGCAAAGGGATGGGGCTTGTTCATTCCCTCTTCTATCTTGTATAGATACTGATCTTCTAATGACTCTGGGAATAAAAATTGAGATGATACAAAGTAAGAGCTTTGAGGTTTTATTCAGGGCTAACTTGAAGGCACTGAGCACAAGTGCTGGTGAGTGAGTTTCTGAATGTGAATGCTGTAGGCTTCAGTACTCTTAAGTGCATTTGTTATACAACCCAACTTATTCACAAAATACTGTAACAAACCTATGGCCACCCAATACTTCATCATTAGAATGTTATGGAGAGATAAGGTGCTGCTCTACCTGAAGGAAGTCCCAGATCACATCCCCTGCCCTATGAACAAAGTGGTATTAGTAAATGGGGACTGGGCCTTCAGAAACAAGCAGTACCCAGGATGAGGCTGGCTGGGATCTTCTGTCTGGAAAAGGTGGTGGTGACTGTGGATGAACTACTACATGAAAGATGTTTTTGATGTGCAAAGGAAATGGACCTGCATGCTCACTTGGAAACAATTTCACTGCTGTAGTCTTACTAGATTTTGGGGCTTCTTTGGCTTCCTAAATGTTATTTGAAACCTTCCCTCATACAGTAATTTATTCACATACATTTTGTCTTCCTCAGTTCATTAGAGGGATTAAAGGGAAAGACGACTAACATGACCAGAAGGATTGAACAGGAGGATGAAACAGCTAACAGTGCAGTCAGAGGGTAGTAGATATATTCCATAAAACAGCAGATAATTAAAGAGGAAGATGAGAGCTGTAAAATTAGTACGTTTGATCAGAAGCTATGATGTTTGCTCTTTGATCCTGATAAACTGTAAAAACAAAACAGATTAGGAAGAGAAAAGAAGAATATCTTCCATTAACATCAAGTGCTAAATATGAGGCCTTTCTCTTGGCAAGGAAATGAAACATGGACGACAAAGATTGTAGGTGTATTCTCTAGAAAATAATTACTGGCTTAAGTAAACCTCTACTCTTAAAAGTGAAGATTTCAGTTTTTGCAGGGTCCTTTTGAAGAACATGTCAGAGAAGTTAGAATTTTGTGGGGGAAACTAGGAAGATCTGAAAATAAAAATAATCAAATGTGCACTCTGGAAAGGCAATCTTTGAAGAGATGTTCAGGAAATTATTTTTTCTCTTATAGAAACTTGAATTTGTTTAACGAAAATTCAAATACTGAAAGTTTCTTTGCTTGGAAACCAGCTGACCAGTTTAAAATGGGATAAAGAGCATTGCCAGAAAGATAGTGCAAGACTTCTTGTTCTAAATGACTTCTACAACAGCTTCTCTGTTTAAATCTCCTTCCCAGCATGCGCCAAGGATTTCCTCTTAAAACTGGGAGAAAGTGTGGTAGGAAGCATCCTTAGCAGTTGAGCATCATGGTCATCATGGTTGAGCATCATGAGCATCATGGCACGGGCCATTGGAGAACCCAGTCCACAGAGAGGAAAGGGGGTTTCAGTCATCTGAGCTACAGCTCCTGTGAAGCACTATTACCAGCTCAGCCAGCTCCAAATGTCAGCTCTGACACTTTCCACAGGAACAGGCACAGGAATACATAAAGGAGCTGTGAAATGGGCTCCTGTGGGTGATCTGAGTTCATCCTAAGAGACCATTTCTTTGCTTCTATAGAATAAGAGATGCATAGATTTTGTATCTCTGAGCATTCGCAGCCAGCGTGCTACGTTCAGGCAGACAGAAGAGTTAAAGCCATTCTCATTTGCAGGCTGGAAGTGACTCAYAGACACTAAAGCACTGGAGATTTGCAGCCCTGTGGCCCCATTCAGAGCTGGATGGAGGGCCTGGGAAACATAAGTTCTGTGCAAACAGTGTCTGTGTGCCAGCCCCTGCAAAGGAAAAAATAAAAGACTGGCTGTCACTATAGCCAGTTCYTTGGAGGATGCCACCACCCTGATGAGATGAAAGGACTGATTAAGATTCACTTGAAAAATGTAAATTGGTTTTGTTATCATACTTCACTTCTTGTTATGAGACAGAGATTTAATACAGCATTAAACTAGAGCTAGACAAGGAACTCCGGAGAAAAATGGGCTGAAGCTGCTTCTGTCTAGAAGATTGAAACTGCTCCTCAGACTGCCACAGATGCTTTTTGGCTACMATCTCCCCCAGGACCTGAAGCCACCCCAACCAACACACACAACCTCATTCATCACAGCTGACTGATAATAGTAGATGCTGCAGTTGGGTCCTTTCTTGTTTGTAGAAGGCCATGAAGAATCAGACCMAATGACTTTAATTCTTGCCAGTGGGCTTCTTCCATATTAATGGAAGTTAATGATGAAGTGTCACCTTAAGCTTGGACTCCCCCAACTTTATGTTGGCTTGTGCTGTTTTAATGTTATGTAAATGCAGATTTTGGTATTTAATAGTCTGTAGCTCAAAGCTACAATAAACTTAAATTGATCTAATAATGAATGACAAGCTTAATAATGTAACAAAGTGGGAGCTTAAGTCAGTCCCTGGGGTTTAATAAAGCTGCTAAATAAGAAAGCATTATTTATGTATTACAGTGCTAATAGCTAAGTGTGTTGGTGTGAACAGAACAGTAAAAAATGAAGCCAGTGAAGGTTTTTCTAATGTTTGATAGGCATACARCTGCTCGGTTATTTTCAGTGTACAGAGAAACTAGATTTCTTTTATACTAACGTAACTTTACTGACTTCAGAACAGTTATTTGTGATTTGCCACTGTTTGACTTAACATTTGTTGCTCTGGTTTGTCTGGCTGGGGAAGAAAGGAAAGGTGTGTAATCAAAGGCTCATGGAGAAGAGAACTCTGGAGAWCATCTAGTCCCAACTCCTGCTCAAAGCAGGACACACTTAGATCAGACTGCTTGCTTTGCGCAGTCAAGTCTTGCGTATTTCCAAGGATGCACTTTCCCCAGTCTCTCTTGGCTCCTGCACCACACTTTCATTGCAATTTTTTTTCCTCTAACATCTAATTGTAATTTCCCATGCTCCAGCTTGTGTCTGCTGCATCTTGTCCTACCCCTGWGAGCTTCTAAGAAGAGTCTGGCTCCATCTTCTCTACTGTCTCGGCCCTGGGTGCACCAAAAGCTTTAACAGCCTGGGTACCCAGCTAGGCACTCTTTGCCCATGGCCCAGGACGAAGCTCTGACCTGGACCAAGCCACACTGCTTGGTCAGTACTGACCTGGTACTGACTTGGTGACCAGATTTCTTCGGTTGGCCCTGGACTTGTCTTGTCACCTCATCTTTGGTGAGGATCCCCAGGGAGTTGACAAAGCTGGTCACAGTCACAGAGCCTGCTCTACTTACCTGCTGGGGCACCAGATCCTGCACCCTCTCGTGCTGCTCCCTGACATCTACACCCTCCTACTAGGTGGCTGTAGACAACAACAAGGTCTCCCCTATTCCTTCTTTTCTTGAGACTGAACAAACCTATCTCTCTCTGCCTCTCTGGATCCAYTACCTCCAGCCATCTTGGTGGGCCTCTGCTGGACTCACTMCAGTTTATCATTATCTTGTTATACTGGAAAGCCCCAAACTGGACACGGGACTCAAGATGTGATCTCACAAGCACTGACTACAAGGGAATAATCACTTCATTGCACTGCTGACTGCACTTTTGCTAGTGCAGCCCAGTATGCAGGAGACCCTTTTTTACCAGAAGGGCGCATTGTTGACTGTTCAGCTTGGTGTCCACCAGAACCTCCAGGACAGTCTCTGCARAGCTGCCCTCTAGCCAGCTGGCACCAAGGCTTTTCATGGAGGAATACTGGAGGAATAAGAAAGGGTTGGTCATTTCTGATCATACAGAAGAGCTGTTCCCTTTTTACTTCAAGATGAACCCACTACTGCAAAAAAGTTCAAATCTCAGCTTGGAGCTAAACTTCTTCCATGTTGTTTTTGTTCTTTTTAGCATTAGTACTATACACAGATAAGCAGGAGAATTGGCAGTTAAGGTCAACAAGAATGTTTGAAATTAGAGGATACAATAGTTGGTGGAAGTACCTTCAAAAACATCCACAAAGCTTTTTAATGGAGCATTTCTGATGCTCAAAAAATCTATTGTAATAAAATTCATGCTTCTTGGTATGTTTCTAGGAGATAGMGAAACAAGAACTGAAATCAATGTGTTCTATCCTCAAAGAGAAATACCAGTAGAATAGAAAAGAACAACAAATAATCTCTTGAAATATGGTGCTACATTGTAAAGGGTTTTCCTTCATAGAGCAAGACAGAATGAAACAGGAGTAGTGGAGAGATCCTAGATTCCCTGACAAACCACAGGGGGAAAAAATGAAATAATCAATTAAATACAGATAATATGACTGTTGGAACAGTGAATATGACAAAGTTAGAAAATACCAAGACCTCCATGTGCTCCAGTAATGTTGGATGTATCATTGGTTTAATACTTTCTTAAACTCTTCACTAAGAGTCTCTAATACTTTCAGATACATAGTTCAGTCTCAGCTACRGTAGAGAAAGCTGCTGCCTTTCGCAACAGAGTTGTAATGAAGCTAAATTTTACTATGTAATCCATGTCTGAAGAGAGAGATCTTTGCATAATTTCCAGTATATGTATTCCTAATAATATGAAACTGCAGTACAATAGATACAAAAGGAAAACAACAAAATGACATTAGAGCCTCACAGATAGAATATTCTGCAATTATAAAACAGACATGCAGGCATCACATTTCTCATAAGTATCATTAAAATTAAATTAGAAACAACACTTCAAAGATAACAAATCATATTTTGCTTTAGAGTCATCTTCGTTCCCTAGGACTTAATCATCTCCTTCAAGAAAATRTCTCAGATCCACCAAGCTAGGGAAATTTGTCTCCCCTTTCTAAAGTTTGCCCTCTGGTACCCCCCTGAAATACTTCTAGTCTGAGTCACTGCCCACATTTTGGATCATAACCCTTTGCTCTTTTTCTTTCTGATCAAAATCAGCCATGGACAGGCAGCTGTGATCTTGTGACACTTAACGCAGATGGGAAGATAGATGTGAGATAGATGTGCTTATGGCCTCGCATGAACTTGCAATCACTGGCTGCAATACATGCGCACCTTTGTTTTCGTGCTTTAATATCTAAAATTCAGAAGTCTCTGACCAAGGAGAGAACTCAAATAATAGGAATTTCTGTCTTTAAATAATCTATGCAAATAATGTAATATATTTAAATGTGGAAATAAAAAAGTAGAGGGATGGTTTAGACCAATGTCCACCAGCTACACATCTCACAGCTTGGCCCAGAAAGAGCTTCAATTAGGGCTGATTGCAGAAGTTGAAGCAGAGGCAAAAAAAAAAAAAATAATGTGAGAACCTTGGGGAAATTAAAATGAAAATGAAACTCCAAGGAGCTAAATTAAATAACTATGAGACTGTTAAAGAGGTAAGGAGGCATTTGCAAAGCATTTGGGGGGGTTGTTTTACCTGACATTTGATGGGGTGTTATAGCAGAGTCTTGACAGGGATGAAAGCTGTGCTGTAATCGGCACTGAACCGTGTACAAACACGCAGCTCCTGCCTCCAGCCTGCCTTTGAGCCGGAGGACCGTATCTAAAGACTAAACTGGAAATATCCGAACCTGGTGGTGCTGGGGAGGCAGAGCTGCCGCCGCACTTTGCCTTGCTAACGTTGCTCTGCTTTTCCCCTTGCAGCTGGCTGTCTTGCGAGGTTTGGTGGGAGCTATGTGGCACTTGCGAGGCCTTGGCCTGTGCTCGCACGGACCTTAAGGCAAGAGGGGACCATTGTAACCATCCAGCACGGTCTCCTCTGTACCTCGAGGTGAGCAGCTTTACCCAGTGGTTCCTGCGGTGACCCCGAGCTCTGTTCCCACCTCTGCCCCACCTCTCACTTGCAGTAGGGCTCTGGGGAAGTCCTTCCGTATCTTTCCCCCGTCCCTCAGGGTGTTCAGTCTGGCATTCGTTTCAGAGCAGGAATGGTCCCCTGTGGGTGGTATGCCKTACACAGCATGGCGTGGCCCCCTCCCTTTCTTCTCCTTGCCCCTGGGGTCAGGGCCTCCAGGTGTATGTAATATGAATAACAGAATTGTTTCACAAGAGAGAAAATCCCATAAGAAATGATGCAGTTACTGAAGAAACAGGGGCTGGAAACCAGCTATCTGAGCATAGYTGGTTGTTGTCAAGTTGCCCAGAGGAGCAAAACACAGTAGCACCAGGTGTCTCAGCAGGACACAGGTCCCCTTGGAGGTGTCCTAGTAGGGACCACATGGAGTGGCCTCAGACAGCCCCACAGAAGCAGTCTCCTAGCTCCTCTGCATCCAGGCTTGCTTGCTGGCATTCCCCATGTCCAGCTGGGGAATAGGACGCATGGCTGGTGGGTAGAGAGTGAGGGGTCCTTGCTCCAAACACTGCAATGAGATGCTCTCTAAAGGAGAGCATTTCCCTCCTGCAGTGTTCCTTGCGCTTGCACCAGCTATAGGGAGGCTGTCTTGTGTGCACCAGGATTTAGCCGTGACCATGTACTAGTTAGCTCACTGAACGAGGAGCTGGCGCAGTATTGCCAGGACTATGTGGCCCTGCACCGTCCACTCCTCTGACTTCAGACACATAGGCTGGCCCTATAGCTCTTGTCCCTGTTGTTGCTATGATTAGGTATTCRACAGCAGTATCTGGACACTGCTGGGAACAGTGTCCAGTCTTCATGAGATGATGAACCAAGAAGGCTGTGACTAAGAAACTTTACTCTCTTGTGAGCAGAGGTTGAGGATTTTTGGGCCAGTTCCATGCTTTCTTGGAGGAATGAGAGAGCTAGAAGTATCTGCAAACAAATTATAATGATTTTTGTACCACCCTTTTAATCTCAAGCTTTTAGTAAGGTCTTTGCAGACACTTTTGATATCTCAGTGGTATGATCCCAACAAGTCCAAGCATTTATCACTCCCTATACAGAAGAGTGTTTTAAAAAATTGCTTTGAGAGCAGTTTTTTCTACTTTATTTGATCTTTGTGAGCAAGTGTGTCTTTAGTAAAAGGCAAATGAAATTCAGAAGTTGATCAGATATATTTTTCTTCCTTAGAAACAAAAAACTTAAGGAAAAAAAAAAAAAAAAAAAAAAAAAAAACATTCAAAAAGAAATGAAACACATAGACTTGATAACCCAATAGATTTAGAGGGAATATAGCTGCAGTCTTTTATAGATAAGGCTTGAAGCAACAAAAAGTAAGTGCTCTTTATTTCATTGACAAAGACTTTTTCTGGCTCCAAGTTATGTATCTAATAAGGTTTTGCTTTCCAGTCTCTGGTTTATTAGTCCCTTTCTGCTCACTTTTGCCATGCTCATGCTGATGTAGCACTGTATTTCGGCCTTCCTTTTCTGCTTTATATCAGCCTGATATTCTCTCAATCATCTTTATTGCACGTACAGTAGACATAGGTTTTCCAGCTTGCCCTCCAAGCTCATAGCATTTAGTGAGATCAAAGCAATAAACCCCTTCTTGCTATTATTCTGTACTTTTGTTTCTTACAACGGGAAAACTAACCAAGAGTGTTTTGGTTTAGGCCTTGCTAAAGAAGGATGCATCCTCTCAGTCCTTCTGCAGAGCCACAGTCTGTCATCTCCATTCACGACCTCTTGAACAAGACATCTCCACGGATGGTTACAGAACATTTATGGAGGCAGTACTGCTGTACGATAAAGGATGGAAGAGCTGGTATTTCCCTGCTCTCACCGACTCACTCCTTTAAACTCAGATTCTCCTCTTTGTGTTGTAGCATTCAAAGAACCAAATAATCATCACCAAATAATCTTCACAASAATATGTACATGAAGGACATCTTAGGAAGCAGGAAAGCAGTGTCCCTGCTAAAGCTTTATCCCTAGAGTGGATGTCAATGTGGTAAATACGTCTGAGAAATTTCTGACCTGTGTATATTAGGAAATAGGAAATTAGGAAGCATGTTTCCCTCTTCATCTGCCTTTGCTACAGTCTGAACTAGTTTGAATGTCACCTTCTTGCCACTGATTCCCAGAAAATGGACAGCCACTTTGGATGCTGGCAGAGCAGACAATAAAGAGGTGTATATCATGACCATGAATCTTCATTTCCCCAGAAAAAGCAGAACTGCAGTTGCTCAGACAAGAAGCAGCTCCTTTGATATGATAAAACTTTGTCATTTTCTGTCTTTCCAGAATTAAAGCCACTGCCTCCTGTTTCACACAGGTGATCATTCAAGCCAGGCATTACAGGGTTTCAGGAATGATGTTTATGTTTGTTCTAGGTTGATGAGATGTTGCATGCTTTCTGGTCTCCTTTCAAGCCTTATGAGCCTTTCCTGCAAGACACATTTCACCCCTTCTCTTATTAAGCTAGGCTATTGCTGCAGATACCTTCTCCTCCACCTTATTGCAGAGAGTGACTGAGTTGAGGAGAAAGAGTCATTTGCACTGATCTTACCGTATAAGCTCGTTTATAATTCCTTTTTGCAGCCCTGATGATAAATACTGTTTTTACCTACCATTTGCTCTGAGATGATTTATTAATGAAACTTTATCACTTGAAGTAAGAAGTTTAGGTTGTACATACATGAACTGTGATGTGCTGCACAATCAGGCAGGAATGCCATCGTACATGTGGGTACCCAAAAAGCTATGCTTAGGGTGCATGTGCATTTCTTTCTGGGATTTGATCACTTCAGGTCAAGTTTTATTTTCTTACTCTTATCAGGTTCTTATCACTGCTTCTGCTTTAGGCTGAAATCACAACTAGTATCAATCAAGCTGTTAATTTTGCCTTGTAAGTGTCATTAGTAGCTGGTTTGGGGGAAAAATTACAAAAATGATTAAAAATCTTGGTTGCCTGATGGGGTTTTTCACTCCTTGCTTAAAGTATGGCCAGGATAAAATTTAAAAGCATTTGAGCAGTGATAAGAATAAGAAGAAGTAGCTGAAGAAAAAAAAAGGAAAAAGTGGTAGGTAGCTGTGCCTTCCGAGGCTAGATTCCCTCTCCACCCATGAGTGAACGGTTTTACGTGGTTCCCCCTACTTCTGCCCTCATCTGCGCAGCCGGGTGCCTGTCTCCTTGTTGACCAGCTGTTGGCTCGTCCATTGACTCTAAGTGAGGGGGCAGAAATCTCTGATATGAGATGGAGGAGGAGGCTCGCTGAAGAGTTAGACATCCTAATCCCCACTAGTCACTCATTCCCTGTACACTCAGCAGAAAGGAATGGATACCTCCAGAGACCGGTGTGACTGCACGGACACTTGTCCTGGGCGACACTGGATCACTCCTGCGGATGCTTAATTCTCTCCAAAGACTGTAAGGGAGGCAAGGGTCAGTGGCAGAGATATCTTGGGTTTTAGATATTTCCGTGGGACACCTAAACCCTGCCTCATTCAGCAGTGCTGATTCAGGGTGGAGAGGAAATGCAGCAGCATTTGAGGGTGGCAGGACTGTTGTTAGGAGGTGGCTTTTTTTCCTTTTTCTGAAGTCAATGATCTAATTTCCRAAACAAAGTTACTGTATTCCCAGGAAGGTGCTCAGAGATGGGTGAGGTGTCCAGTGGAGGGGCTCTCTCTTCAGCAGCTGCGAAGTGGGAGACTCCACTGACATCAACTGCCTTTGTCAATCTAATGCAGCTCTGCCACATCTGTCATTTCTACATGGTYACACTCCTTTTCTTCTGCAAAATTTTATCAGCCTGCTCACTCACATTTCATCGGTTAGAATTTCCCTGCTTTCCTACTACCTTACAAGAGCGCAGGGACAGCTCAGGGAACCTGCTGCATTGCTATTCCTCCCAAGTCAATAAATGTAGGTTTGCTGTTTGACCTTTAAAAGATCTCCTTTCCTAGTTACCATTGCCCTTTCACACACCCCCACCCCCATCCTGCTGATCTGGGAGAAGGAGCAGAGAAACGTGCTGGTAATGATTCAAGCAGTTGAGAGGAACACCAAGGATCACGACAGCAGCAAGCATCAATTTCACCAAGTAGGATTACTGTGCAAGATACAGAGCAATAAACAGCTGCTGGAGTTGATTAAATGCCRTCACAAGAGTATAATCAATCACAAAAGCCATTAGCTGCAAGTGTTCAGCAGCAGAACAGAGGTTATAGCCACCGTGCCCTAGCAAAGGAGGGCTTCACCTCTCCTCTCCCCTCCCCWCAAGGATGGAGAGGAAGCAGACAGTGGCCAAAGCTGCATGTGAGAACATGAGGAACACCTCACCTCTGGGATGTGGCATGTTTTGACTCTTCTGCAGTAGGTTTGTTGCCACACACTAATCTTGCTCAGCAAGAGCCAGCACAGTGTCTTCAGCACCCTCTGCGCATCCTAGAATCGGAGGGGGCTTTGACTGTTAATGACTGAACCCAGACAGATCAGTCTCTCTTGTGGTGGTAGGTGATGTTGAAGTGCAGGACAGCACAGACAAAGCTGGGCACCATCCATCTCTGATCCCCCAAGCTGCATCTTCTGCTTTTTTTGACCTGAAGCAAGAAAAAAAGCAGTCATGTCATCTAAATATAGATACCTGACTTAGGTGCTGTCTCAGCTATTGCTTGCTTTTCTCCATTGGCTGAATAGGCTTAGCTGTTCTGAACAGCACTCAGGTAGGGAGAGCAAATACTCTTTATACAGCTTAATCTGAAGATTTAGCAGGCTCACTTGGCTCTCAGCACATATGTCCTGCTACACAATCCTGTTTGCAGGAAAAAGTGCTGCAAAGAACAGCCAGATAACAAAGAAAGCAGTTCAAGAGAGGTAAAAAGGTATGAAATGTCTAAAAGGATTGGCTTTCATCCTCATAGGTAAGACAAGGGACCCAAGCTACTGGTCCTCCCAGGTAAAATTAAGAACTCCCCTCAGGGAAATGGGAGAGATTGACCCTTAGTCAGTTCTAAGTTTTAGCATTTTGGTCATTCTGCAAAATAAGCAGAGATTGTTCAGTTGTTATCATACTCAAASTTGAGCCAACAGGACTAAATTATCCATCTTGTTTATATACTTAGGATTTTTGAACTCCAGCCATCTACTTTCTGCTAACCCAGTCCTGAGTAGYTCACTGGGTTGGTTTCTTTCCCTATCTTCTTTCCAAATAGGCAGTGCAATTTCATTTTTACTGAATTTATCTTGAAAGATCTGGTCACCTAGGAGAATGGTCCCTTACTCATTTTTTTTCCTATGCTTTTTCCGCTAGCAGAAGGAAAGCTCTGGGATTTTGAATTTTTTTAAATTGCATCCAAAGTTGTCTCAGAGCTGTGAGGCAAGGACGGGCAGGATGCAGTGCACCTATTTGACTAGGCAGCTGGGGGAGTCTGCTGTGCTCCTATTTATTGACTCACACCAGAGTCCGGCATCTGTATGGCTGCACGAATGGATCTACGTGCTTCAGTCMGCGTGCAGTGAGGTATGTTACCTCAGCCAGAAAATCACCTCTGCAGGAAAAGCCATTTCCCAAAACARTTTTTGCTAAAAATCTCTCTGGGGCTGTAGCCAACAAATATCCCAACCTGCTGCTCTTGTCCCAAAGCACCTACAGCATCGGTGACTAGAGCTTCCACTAATGACTGTGTTTCTATCAAACTGCCTTGTAATATTTTAAAGGCTTGTTGGAAGTTTTACATCTTTTTGGAAGCTTTCATACTGCAGAAAGTCTTTTAYCTTCTTCCAAATAGCATATTCCTATATATGTTTTTGTACCATATGACTGTGCTGTCCRTTTCCAAATGAGAGAGGAACCTACTAATGCAGGCAGGGTTGCTGGGTTTAGAGGTGGTTTATGTTCTTGTTAACAATAACATAAAATTACGTAAAAATCACAATTATGATTTTTACAAGCCATGATCTGATGCTGGCTGTGTTTGTGCTGTTTCACTCCTCGTGCAGTGGCCCACGCCACTTGTGTACAATTCATAGAGCCAGTTATATGCCAGCRTAATTTAAACTCTGCATTTAATTGCGGAGTAAAACAAAAAGACATAATTAGATATCAAGAGATAGGTAGTTTCATGCAGAGGTTAAAGAAAAAGTACTACTGACCTGGTTGTTCAATAGGCTGTATTGGACTAGAGCCACCTGAGCCTCTTTTCAGACACAAATGCAGCACTCACACCGAAGCTGTTACACTGCTACAGAGGCCAGAATAAATCAGCTAAGCCTCCACTACAAGAGGCAACAAGAGTGGAAAAGAAAGCACCAAGCCAAAGATGCCAAATGAGCCACACTGTCTTAAACATTGACTTCTAATTACTAGCAAGATGCAGGGTGGTTACCATATGGAATAATTTAGGGAAGCTACTTAAGAATTCTGATTGATGTCATGGAGTTGTGAAATTGCCACATCTCTTTTTAATTCCTCTGCAAATGAGCATCCAATGTGGCTGCCAAGGACAACCTCTCAGTCTTCCTGTTCGGGTACAGAGAGGAATTATTGAGCTCTGTGACTGCAGCAATGCTTGGACAACGCAGGCTGGCAAGGTCAGTGAAGTCTCTTCCCACAGAGAGTGTGCAAAGGGCAGAAAGTTGCTGAGCACGGTGAAAAGCCCATGTTGGGTATGAGAGACATGAATAGGTTCTCCCGAGCAGGACCAGACCTTGGCTYCATCCTTACAGCTCACCGCGGCCTGAGGCACCATGGCAGCATGGCCTCCTGGCCATGGGCTTTCTCAGAGCCCTGTGGTACCTGTCGGGGCAAAAGCCTCCCTAGGAGACCATGCAGAGGCCACGTTGGTCCAGYAGACTCACTCTGCTTCATCCAAACAGGACATCAGATGGATCCCAGCCCTTCCATGTGTGAGTGTGTGCCTCCTCAGACCGCAAAGCAGCCTGTGCCTGTGGTTACTGTCTTTCGCTGTCCAGCCATCTGAATGAAAACAAAACAGCAAATAAAATTTCCACTGGAGAGGAGCGTAACTCCAGACTTGACTCTTAGGAACCTAACAAGTTGCATTAATTACCCCCTTCCCCAGTGATAAGTATAGACTGACTTATAAAAAATTCTTTTTGAATATTCCATGCATCCCAAACARCCATCACTTGTCTACATCACAGTCTTTGAAGTTTCCAGAGCTTCCCATCTGTCACGCTGTTCTCTGATATCTCGTTATCCACCATGGCACTGGGGAGTTGAACAGAATAACTGGATGAAGTTTCTATAGCCCTTAGAAACTTATGATGCCAAGTAAAAACCCCCAAAATGTTCCCAAAATGTTTGCAAATAGTGTAGCCAACCAACTGTGATCTCCAAGTTTTCTGTGGCTTACCTGTCACTAGGTCTAAGACGTACAAACGTACAAAACGTGAAACAAGATCACAAACCTCCTGAGGCTGCAGACTCGGTAATATTTGGCTGTGGATTTTCCATTTGAGCCCGTCAGTATTTGAATCACTGATCTGTTTGCTGCCTTTCAAGCAACTTGCTCTACCTGTAACTCTCCAGTTGTCACAAAAACACTCACCCACTCCCGAAGCTCTTCGTTCTGTGCAGTCATCAAATGCGGAGTTTTTTTCTCACTATGTGTCAGCCATGAAATATATTTGCAAATAACAACTCTAATTAAAACTGGCATTTCTCAGTCAGTGCTGGTGCCAGTCATCACGCTGGAAATGGCACCATTTATTATACAAGCAGTGCAGAATCCCTGTGCGAGAGACTGTAAGTCAGTTCATTACAGCCTTAATGCGGCTTTCTAATCTTCTGCAGTAAGCAGCATCCCTGCCCGTGGTGGAACTAATATCATTTTTCATCCTTGTGGTCACTGTTAGCAGCAGAGCAAGAAATGTCAATTCTAATTAAGCATTTATTTACACATATCTCTCCTGCCTTAAACTGAGAGATAGACTCCCTCATCACATGACGTTCTTTCATTTCTGTTTAAAGAGAAACAGGTATCGTTCTTGCCAAATGGAGTAAATCTCTTAGTAATACCTGCTTATATTTCTTCTCAAAGCAAACAGCTTTAACCAATGGCCTATTAAAAAAATTAGAAAATTAGATTTTTTTACACTGATTTTAGGTTTACTAAACAGGCATTCCATTAAATCTAGCATTTCTCTAATATACTCCTTTTGTAATCTCTGTTTGCTTTCTATTTCCACATGTATTGCCCGTTCTTTTTATGACCACAATAAGCAGTGCTACTAAGAGAATAACAGATGACCTCTCTGGACTAATGACTYCAAGGAACATTATCTGAATTGCATTTCTGCTCTTTAAAAGCCAGCTGCAATCCAAGATTTCAATTTCTTGATTTTTCCATGGAGTTTCTTTTTCCTCTGAACAGTCATCCATTTATTTGTCTTCATTTATTTCCATCTCTTAGACCATCTAATATTTCTCTTTTTTCTCTTATCCCCTTTTTGTAATTCTTTTAATGCCATCAGTCAGCATCAATGAATTATGCAGCTTACAGTAGTTAAGGATCTCATACCATAATTCTTATTTTCTGTATCACTGGAGCAGTCTTCTCTCTTTATTAGCTCCTTTGCCTCTGTTTGGACTGGTGGAAGTCTGCCATGGGCCCCAGTACTTTCTTGCCTTTGCTTCAGGCCAGAGATTTCACAGGGTCATCAGGAACAAGAGAACAGCAGCTGTTTATCCCACTCCCCAGTTTTTCTGTAAGAGCTGATTGCAAAGCCCATGCTCCCATGGACCTCTTTCAGTTCCTCTGAACCCAGTGAGATTTAAAGCTAATAAAGTCATGGACTCTCTGGGCAACACAGTGCTTCTCTCTGCCCAGTAGTAGTAGAGGTGAGCCATCTCATAGACTGAAAGAGAAAGCCTAAGGACTCCAGAATTCTCAGTAAAAATCCAAAAAGGTGTTGAAGATCCTTCTGGATCAAACATGGCATATAATTCAACAGTGAAATCACTTAAGGTGATGTATACTGCAAGTTAAAGAAGGGATGACGCGGCTGCTGGCACCCTGTGCAGAGGTGCCGACGCAGCAGGAGCTGGCTCCTCCTGCTCTTTGGACCATAGCRTCTATGACATGGGCTATTCCTGCTGGACATAACAACGCCCATATCCTAGCTATGYATGCTGCTGTTTGGGGTAGGGTGTGATAGAGCAGGTACTTCTCCAGCAGTGGTATAGAAGCATTTTACCAGTTCTTTAGCATTTGTTGCTGACCATTATGCTGCTGGCTGGCTGGATAGGATGCTAGCTGGGCTTCAGCTGCTGGTAATGACTGATAAGGAAATCACTGACACGTCAGTGACAAGCTCCATTCACTTTTTTGACTTTGTGCATTGTTTCCTGTTTCCTTTTGAACCTCTTGCTAAGCAAAAGGCAATTTTGATATACATATCAAATATAATTAGGTCCATCCTGGCTGATTTACTTCAGTTTTGCCTTTACCATCTGTACAGGATTATAGAAGATGAAGTAGGTGAATCATGGCTCTCCCTTGCACTTCTCATGGCCTTTTAAGACTATCTGGTTAGTACAACTTGGAGAATGATTTGAATATAGGATATCTCATCACATCCAAAGATAGATATTCCCAGTTCTGGGAATAAGGCTGGTTATAAATGTTTATACTATATATAGAAAGTCAACATGGAGGAAGGATCAGTGCCTGATTCAACTGTGTTTAATATGTACCTTGTAAAAATACTCACAATACCTTGTTCAAGATTAACATGATTTCCTAATGGTTTGAAGCAAAAAGGAGTTGAGTTTATCTGCATAAGGTTGAGTTTATCTGCATAAGCTAGATACTCTGTTACCTGGTATCCTGCAACACTAAGCAGCAATTGCTTACTTTGCATTGTCAGAAACTAAATGAGGACAATCTTTTCTAAGCAGTGAAACAAAGGAAACATCCCAATGGATATGCTTTGGTGACACTGCTGTGTCCCATTGCTGGCCCTCCTAGGAAGGCTGCATGGCCAACTGGTTTGCTTGTGTCACTGACAATAAACCACTTCTGGAGGACAGGGAACCAGTTTGCGTCTCCTACATGGAGCAGCAGCCCCCCTACTCAGACAGCATGTACCTCAGGCCTTGAGCAGGTTTAGCTCAGTTGGTTAGAGCATGGTGCTGCTAATGCCAAGGCTGTGGGTTCAATCCCCATATGGGGCTATGCTGAGGGTTGGACTAGGTGATTTTCAGAGGTTCCTTCCAACCTTACCATTCTATGATTCTCTCTAAGCCCCTTGAGGTAACCTGAGAGAGTCTTATTGACTCAATTGTGCTGGGGTCTGGAGAATAACTTTGGGAATATTTCCAGGAGAAGGGTCGATAGAGGAGCTTCTTTTCTCATTGAATGCCAATAGAGACCAGGAAACCTGTTAGGACTTGAATATGGTAAGAGTTTGCAATACAGAAATGCTCTTTTCTTTGAAGCTAYTAGCATAGACAATGGCTAGGTCTAAAAAATTTCATCCTACCTGGTTGTTTCACTTGGAATAATGTTCTACCATACCRACAGTTAAAGTCTCAAGGGACCAAGGCCATCATTTTAAAAGGCTTTGGGGACTGTGCCCAAACTCTAGCTGTTAAAGACAGAGAAGACAAAAGATGAGCAACACTGCTGGAGCTTACGGAGCCATTTCAGCATTGCTGATGACTGTCCATGTCAGAGGGCAGAAGTGTTTGCTTTCTAACTATGAGGAACATCTTGTCTTGAAACTGAGCATGCTGCGATGGGGCCCCACTAACAATTCTCAAAATCACTCCTTAAAGGTAGAAAGTTCTCTTCCGGCATCAGTTTCTCTGTTAATTGGATGACCTCTGCTACTCAGCATTGGGCTGAGATTCAGGAAAAGGTCAAGCTTTTTTCCCTGCTGTTCACTCCAATTAACTTTTTGGTGTACTCTGGCATGGGCATACTGCCCTTCAAGTCCAGGAGTTGCTCAGCATGCCATAAAGCTCAAAGGAGCACAAGGGCTAAATGATCCTCCTGGGAGGTGCCTGACCTGACTGCTAACTCCAGTTTTACTTGCCAGAACGAGAAACATCCTCTCTACTTTTTGCCATAAAGACAGAGAAAGCGCCGCAGTGAAGCATAGCTCCAGAGCACAATTCTGCAAGTTAAGGAGATTTTCTGTTATCAGCCACAGCTATGTCTCTTCTCAGGGCCATTATCATCTTGGCCTAATCCATGCCTCTGATGCAGGAGTTGCTGTCTTTTGTAGGCGAGAGCACTGCCAGAATATGCCTGCAGAGAATACGCCTGCCATTTGGACTGGAACACAGTAAATAATTTGTTACAACTGATCTATATTGGCTTCCTGTAACGTGTGTCAGTGTCAACGTGTCTATGCTGCCTGTCTATGTTCAGCTTCACCATTACTTCTGAGCCTTTGGCCAAGTTCAGTTCTTCACATGAGAAAAAGCTGCAGAAATAACTAAGTTCTTCTGAATTTTGGGGGAAGATGGGTGGCCAGATAGAGGAGAAAGATGCACTGTGGACCTTAGCCAAGGGGAGAGTGCAATGTGTGTTCAGACCATATCAAGTGCTAGCAAATTCACATGGCAAAAAACCCTTCAAATGTGAAAAAATGTATATAAAAACCACTAAAGTGGGAAGAGCTTTGATTTAAGCTCACATTTTCTCTTAGACCAACAAATCAACTGTGGGACAAAAATCTGTAAGAAACCAGGCTCCGTAAGTTGCTCATGCAGTTGCTTCCTTTACAGCTCTTAAGCAGAAATTCATCCTCATCCAAAGGGTAGGCAACAACCCTCTGCCCTTCTTATGTCCAAATTATGTCCTGTTTTGAAGGTTTRAGTGTTCTTAAAATTTTATTTGTTCCTACATGCCAGATTAGKTTTTTTTTTTAATTATGYTGCCCTACCCTGAGAATTCAGTCCTCTCCTTAGAGAGACCAGCTKCTTGAGTAACGTAAAAAGCAAGTAAAGGCACATGCAAAGAGCAGATACAGTGTTTTTGGCATGTTTTGCAGATCCKCGGTGGACTAGAAGAGAGACCTCTCCTATTTCCACAACAGTCTCCAGCTAATCAGCCAGAATGGACAGAGTGCTGAGCATTGCTATCAGGTATTTCTTTTAAAAAGTATTACTTTTGGCAATCAAGCGTACTACTTGTGCTGTTCGCTGTACACAACTGGTAACTCAGCCCACAAGACCATTGAGACATCTATGAAACAACATTGTTGATACAAACAAGCAATTGGGCTGCCAAAAAAGCCCCAAAGGTCCATCCTGCCTGTAAAGCTCATCAGAGATGAGCTACGAGCCTCATTTCTAAGGATCTGATAAGTCTAGCTTAGCGCCTGAACCCTCTGAGGCCAATGTGCCGTCACTGAATGAGAACATGTTCAAATGCAATTTTTTGCCAGTTCCACACAATTTCCCATCCTTACTCCTTGGGCACCTCAAATTAGTGGATACTTTGGACAATTATACTGTGTTTCTTTCTGCCCCAGTGCCCAATGCACAGCAAAATGGAAATAAAATCACTGAAACTGGTAAGTGCTGTGGTGACAGATTCATTAATGATGGTGAAGCCCTGAGACACAAACGGGAGTGCTGCAGATGCATGCTCRAGAAAGGGAGCTTGGTGCAGGGGTTGCACAGCCTGCATTAAAGAAGGCCTGTGGCCACACGCTGTAGCTGGATTAGCTCTGTCTGATGGGCTGTCTCGCTGCTCCTTCTCTCCCTGAATGACAGCCTGGCCAGCTGACTCCAGCCATCCTTGCTTCTGCTGCCAGGTGCACAGGACAGGCTGGAGAGCAGGGTGGAGAGGAACCTCATGAGGTTCAACAAGGGCAAGTGCAGAGCGCTGTGCCTAGGGAAAAATAACCCTAKGCACCAGTACAAGGTGGGGGCTGACCTKCTGGAGARCARCTCTGCAGAGAAAGACCTGGGAATGCTGGTGGAYGACAAGTTGACGATGAGCCAGCAATGTGCCCTTGTGGCCAAGAAAAGCCAATGGTCTCCTGGKGTGCATTAGGAAGAGTGTTGCCAGCAGGTCGAGGGAGGTGATCCTGCCCCTCTCCTCAGCCCTGGGGAGGCCTCATCTCGAGTCCTGTGTCCAGTTCTGGGCTCCCCAGMACAAGAGAGACATGGAGCTACTGGAGAGAGTCCAGCGTAGGGCTACGAGGATGATCAGAGGGCTGGAGCACCTGCCTGTGAGGAACAGCTGCGAGAGCTGGGCCTCTTCAGCCTGGGGAGGAGAAGACTGAGGGGGGATCTTATCAATGTGTACAAGTACCTGAAGGGAGGGTGTCAAGGGGACGGGGACAAACTCTTTTCAGTTGTCCCATGTGACAGGACAGGAGGCAACGGGCAGAAATTGAAGAAGAGGAAGTTCTGCCTGACCGTGAGGGGGAATTTCTTCCCTGTGAGAGTGACGGAGCACTGGAACAGGTTGCCCAGAGAGGTTGTGGAGTCTCCTTCTGGGGAGATCTTCAAGGCCCGCCTGGATGCAACCCTGTCTAACATGCTGTAGGTGACATGCTGAGYGGGGAGGTTGGACTRGATGATCTCCAGAGGTCCCTTCCAACCTTACTGATTCTGTGATTCTATGATACATTTTATAAAGCACAGTYSAATAGCTTTAGTTTTCTTTAAACTGGCTGAAGATATGACAGTAACCCTAATGATATGGTCAGATATATCTGGGTGAATCACACACAAATTACAGAGAGACTTGCAATACTTGTTGGGGGAGAAAAGGAAGAGGGAGAAWTAGTTGTTGCCAAACAAGCTGCTCATTAGTTCTTGTGCTTAAAATGGAACAAAGGCAAAAAGATACTTTCCAGTCTTGCTAAAGGGGAAAAGGTCTCTAACAGGAGCATCAACATATCAGTGTAAATACCAAACATTTACCCTTGTTTTTTGTTTTTTTTCCATGTAGCAGTTCTAAGTTGCCTCACGTGCTGCTTTCCTTGAGATGAAAAATACTGCAAAGGGAAGAGAAGGCATGAGTTTATCCAGAACTAATACTTACTCTCAAATAGCAAAGAATGAATCTGGATCTATGGTAAAAATGAAATTTAGCTAAGAACCAAAGACTTTGTTACTTAATTTGCAAATTTGTGAAGATGTGGCAGGAGGTTGTCAGTCATGGCTTCTCAATGGGAAACAACATTACATAGTGCCTCAACCCATAWGAGATAGCAACAAGATTTGCCAAGGGAATGTGATTTCAGCCTTCTCTTGTTTATTGGATTTGCGTGTGTCCTGCAAAGGTTTTGTTTTCTATCTTTTGGGGAAGCCAGGGAATTGTCTGCTTATTTATATATGCAAAATAAAAAGGTATGCAAACACTGAATTTGTAAACAGTATCTTACAAAAATCTTTCACTAAAGACAATGGTCATATTGTCTTGTTAAAACTCTGTCATGTGGACCTTAACAGCAGGTGCTGACGCACAGGCACCAAATCTTCTCCCCACTAAGTTATATATATTTTCAGGAACAGATTTCTAACAGTAACTGAAGAATTCAATTTCATTTATTRTCTCTCTGTTTTTCAGTTTTTCTGCAAAGATTGGTCTCTTTGGGAGGGACTTACCTTGTCTTATTGTAGGGGACTGATGGACTTGCGAGAACATGGATGTTGCACCTGAGATGCCCACATAGGACCTACACAGACTCACACCTCTCAGCTCTGCTCTTCTTTGCATAGACTCCCTGTGACGGGCCAGCTCTGGGCTCCCTTCATCACCCCTCAGACACAGTGGAGAGCTAGGCATCAGCAACACCAAGTGCATCCACTCAATGTTTTCATATTCATACTCATTGAATATGATAATTCATATGATGAACATGATAATTCAATTCATATGAGGCTGAATTCTATCTTTATTCTCGGGAGTCAAGAGTATCACTCATCTGACCCATTTTAGAGGTCCTCTTTAGCATCCCATGYGAATTGCATCCTTTTCTCCCCTAACTTGATCCCTGTGGACAGTATGAAGAGGTGGCTACCTCAGATGCRGTTGCCTACGTTGCAGTTGTCCACTGAAGATGCCTTGGGCATCAGAGACAGCTGAAGGTAGACGGCCCATTGGTCAATGCGAAGCCTTCTGCAGCAACAAGGGGGAGGGCAAAGCAGGACACTCCCAGCATCTCAGGATCCCTGGATGCCTATGCTGGGATAAGTGAATCYTGTCTTTCACCAGCTGACTCGCATCCAGTGTGTTTCCAGGTCCATTCTGGTTGGGCACCATGTCAGCAGTCATTGCTGCTGCTCCCAATCAATGCTTTAGGTGAAATAATCCTTCAGCTTGGGTGTCACCCTCCGAAATGGGAAAGAGGAGATGGAGAGGGACCACCTGGACCCTATTCTCTCATGAACGACGTGTCTTATGCAGACCTCCAGAAACATTGGAGGAACACCACCGAGTGGAAGGGGAGCCACAAGGAGGAAAGGCCATGCCCCACACCACTGCAGCACTACCCGGGGTTGAAAAGTGGAAACTCTGGGAGGAAATGAGGAGTCAGTTTAAAGAAAATAACATTGAGTTCTCTCTTCTATGGCACAGGGAGGAAAGCCAGCATCCTCGTGACTGGCAAGGCKGCAGGTGCCTCCACCCCCGAAAGCTCCTCTCTTCCCTGGGCGCTCTCATTTATCTTAATGCATCAGGAAGACAGTGCAGCATCTAACGTACTTTCAATACCTCAGCATTCAAAGAGCAGTGAAGCAGATAGAGGCCTCTGAGGATCTCCAAGCAATCTGTACTTAAAAATGTGTATGTTGAACCTATTCTCCCAGTCCGTTTTTTATAATCTTTTATAATCTTGCCCTCTTCTCTACGGATAAAYTATAAGGATTTCCGGGAGCTTGCACAGGTGGGAATGACTGTGATTAGCAGTACTGTCACATGCAACCCCCGCTTCTTTCTCCTAGTTTCAGCTCTTCAGGAAAAGCCATATAGGGCATGAGAAAGGGAAGCCAAAGGCCAGGAGTCCAGAGAGAAGCACTGCAGTAGCTGCCCAGTGCAGCTCCAGAGCACTCCTGTCCCTCAGTTTCCCCGCAGATGTGACCCAGAGCTCCCAACCCACCTTGCCAGTGCTCTCAGGCTAGACTGTTATTTGTGAGGTCGGCTGAGAGATGAGATGAAAGGTTCCACATCAGTGCAGAGTAAATTGTTATTAAATGAGAGCTAATGAATGATCACATGAATCCCAAACTGGAGCAATTAGCCATTCTGCAGCTGCCAGAGGGTATTTTCCCTGCTGCTACTGTTGCCTCTAGGTGGCTGATTTTTAAATTACTCCTTCCTCTTTGCTTCAAGACATTGCCTTGGGAGCCAATYGAGCCTTTTTTTCCAAGTATGCCTGAGTGCTCATTTACATCCAAGAGCGGTGCTCCTGGTACTGTTCAGGTGGGGCTGGACCCACAGTCTGGAGGCAGTTTATTCCTGTTGAAAAGGCTGATTTCCTTGAAGAAAGGATAAATGCTGTGTGATTACAAGGCAGCTTGACACAGATACACCTGCAAGAGAAGCTGTATTCAGGTCCTTCATCTGCAGTACGTACATGGGATCTTAGCTGCGTAGACAGGCTTCACTGTGCAGAAACTCCTGTTTCATGCTTTGCAGCAGAATCCATAGCAAACCAAAAGCCACCAAAGCTTCTGTTGGCACAGAGGATGGCTGCAGGGGCAGGACATGGTGTCTCAGGCCAGGTTCAGAGGTTTGGGCAGCCCTGATACTGCCCATCACAGTGCCATTGCTGGAGAAATGTCTGCTCATGAAACAGAGTGTTGGGGAAGGAACACTGGTTGCTCKTCTTTGGGAAAAAGCCTAGGCATGCTCCTTGTTTCCTAAATATATTTATTTCCCTACAAATAGACATCTTTCAAATTAATAGAGAAGAGTTATTGGAGTGTCACCAGGATGATAGTGTGATCTTTTTATCAGATATGGGCTTTCTTCGATAGGAGCAATTTTCTTAATTTGTTACAGAACTTCTCAGTTTGATACAGAACTGTCACCTTGCTCCTCAAAGAACTGCTTAGATTAGTATTGTTATTTTTATGCCAGGGTGTAGGGAAACCAAGGCAGGACAGCTMTTTGAGTCACCAAAGTCCCCCTTGAGGCTAGAACGAGGACTTTGGAGTCCTACCAGAGACTTGTTCTCATGCAATCACCACTGCTGATGGCTTCAAGTGAAAATGAAATGAGAAGGAAAAACAGAGACAAGTCCACTTGTCAAGAGATTGGCTTTAAAAAGTCATAAGCATAGGRAAAAAAATCTTGATTTGTGATTCCTGATTGAAATAATCCTATTTCAGCATGTTTTCTGCAACACGGCAGGCTGTGGCCATGAACGCTGGGTTTTCTGTAGCCAGATTGTCTCACGCCGCAGGGACTGAAGTGGGATCTAACATCGAGAGGCATTAAATGCAATCGCAGGTGCTGGCAGCTCTGGGCCTCTTCCCTGAATTTTCGTGTTTCACGCACATTGGGYTTATTTTGTGTGTGCAAGAGGGGGCTCTTTTTGTGTCCCAGCTGCCGTGCAGGTGTGGCAGAAGAGATTTAGGCAACAGGTTTGCTGGGGSCTTTCCTGTTTTTTCATCATAGACCTGGGAAATAACTGTTGGAGCACAGAACCTACTGTAYGTAGCAGTGTTTGGTCCCCTCCTGCAAGCATTTCTCCTTGTCTTCTTTATGGCTCATGTAACAACTTCACTCCCCCAAAATAGGGCCCTTTTGCTGCCTGCAGGCTGTGTAACCATCGCGTTGCGCTGCACGCACTGCAGAGAGCCTTCATCGTTCCCATCAGTCACTTCCACAGCTCCTTCACCCACCCCCTGCTCCAGCTGGGAATGTGGGCAAACACTTCCTACCAGTAAACTGAGCGCAGCTGGATGGGATCTCAGCTGTAAGCCAACAGCAGCCAACTCATTTCAGCCTATTTTTTCCTGATTAACTGCCCCTTTTTAGCACGTACCTCAGCCTCTCGTTGTCAACGCAATTGCTTCTTTTTGCCTTGCTCAGAGCTCCTGGCTAAGGGGGATTTGTTCAAAGAGGAGAGAAGGGCAGGATTTAGCCTAATGTAGTCATTTTGGCGTTTGTAGCCAATCTTCTCATTTTATCTTCAGGTTATAGCCAGGTCACTGGTGCATCCAGCTATGTTTGTACTTCATCAATACCAAAAAAAATGATTTCATCGCCACRGAGACAGCTATGATTTGCATCTTAATTAAGCAATGACAGATACGCTACTGATAAAGGCAGTCTTTTGCTATGGATCCCCATTGACTTACAGTTAGAGCATTTCCATTCATTATTAGGTGCTTCTAAAATCAAAATATTGTCAGGCAATTAGCAGGGAGTTACGTGTTAATATTTTTGTTGTGCTGATGTTCTGCTGTGAATAAATATTTCTCTTGGCTGAGACAATCAAAAACTCTGACCTTGGAGTGGGATAGGAAGATTTTTGTCTGGTTTTGCACAGCATAAACTCCGCCACTCAGGCTGGGATTTGGTGGGACAAAAGAAATAGCTGTAACAGTGTGGGGGGCAAAGGCAATTGCTGGTGTCTCGAATGGCAGCGTGTCTGCACAGGAACATCCCCTACAAGACCCTGCAACACACCGGGCGCAAGTGACTGTTTTTTTTTTTTAGACGAAGGCTGTTCTGCACCAGGAGAATASTTCATGGTGGACAGAAAGCGTGATAAGCAAGGGAATGGCCATGGATCTAAATGTTGTGCTGATATTGCAACCAAGCTACCTTAAAGGACTCCAAAGATGGAAGAGTTGAGCACTTCAAAGGCAAGAGATGCTTATGCTACATTTCCGGCCCTAGCAGCTTTTTCCCAATAGTTCTGACACTGAAAGCTTGTTTTCACCTCTTCTGTGGTAAAGCAACACAAGTAATCACAGAATCATAGAATCAGTAAGGTTGGAAGGGACCTCTGGAAATCATCTAGTCCAACCTCCCCGCTCAGCAGGGTACCTGCAGCATGTTAGACAGGG
>NW_028186612.1:157273-160354 GCF_003343005.1 Rhea americana
TTCTTTCACTGTCGTGGTGGAAAGCAAAGAAGACCGCAATTTGCTTTCCCCCTCTATCCAACAATAGAAAGGGTGATCCGTCCAGTTCTTTACCTTCCCCGCTTCTGCTGGCAAAAGCCACCACTCCCTGCCAAAACCAAGGATTCTGGACATCATACTCCAGGCACACAGGTTTATTTGCTAGTGCAGCAGCCCTTGCCTGGGACTGGGAGAAGGAGGGAGGCTGATACTTCAAGCAGGCAGGTGTTAATGAGACCAGTAAGCACATGTAATAAGTCCTCTGCTACCCTGATCTTTCACCAAGGAGCCTTGGTTCCTTTGAGCCTCATTCACATCTTTCCAGGCCTAGGAGAGCCAGGTTCCAGGGAAGCCCCTGGCACAAGCATGAGCAAGCAAGCCCAGTGTTCAGCTTGTTAGCACTAGCTGCTGCGACCCCAGCAGTRCCATGTACCTCTTGTGCTCAGTGGAGATACTGTGATGACCTGTTTAACACTGGAGATCTCACTCCCCTACGGCTCCCAGAGTCAGTTATGAGTTGGTGAATGTGACATCTGCTGTCAGCCTGGGTATAGACCTCATGAGCCCTCAGCARTTTGGCAGGGGTCATGTGTAACCATGGCAAAGACCAGCTGAGGTCTTCTCCTAGCTGAGGTGATGGTGCTATTTTTTTTCCCTCTCCATCCTGTGGGATATGTGAGGTGAGAAACAGTAATGGAAAAATCACCCACTAGAGATGTTTGCTGTCCAGTTCCAGTCTTTCCTATGTGGCTGACAACTACTTGCATGCAATCTCAGGGCATCATTTCCATGCTCACTCACATGCCTGTATGGGCGGATATTTTTCCTGTGCACTTGAAGATAGTCTAAAAGCAGCATCTGCTTGCCAGAATGCTCTCTTGAATGCGGCAGGTTTTGTGTGCGTGAGACCCTTGGGTATCTTTCTCTCTATCATGTGAAAGAGCTGGACAGAGCCTCCTCCCAGCTGCAGGGCCRAGCTACAGCCTCTTGCCTGCTGCACCATCACCTCCACAACAGCATCCTTGATCTATGATATTTTTGCACTGGGCTAACTGCACTGATCTAAGATATTGACATAGCTGGCCTCAGGGAGAATTTTTTTCTCCACTGAGCTTCACTGGCCAAAGCTTGTGCTCCTGACCTGGATAGGAGCAAYAGAAAAAAAAGCCTAATTAGAGAATTTATCTCATCAGGCTCTGTGGATGTGTCAGTGCTGCAGASGGAATACCCCACCAAAATCACTGCTGTTGTCTGGGTTTGTGGCATTGCACAGCAACGGTAGCACTCAGATCCCTCAGGCACGAATTTGCTGTTAATTTACAGGTCAGATTAGGTTACAGACTTGACATTTGCAGGATCAGCCTGAAATATCTTAGCAACAGGAATCAATCATTTTATCATCTGAACCACGTGGCAGCCATCACTTAGCTCCGTAGGGCTGTGACTCATCTGTGATTCAAGTWTCACTTGAACCTGGTGACGTTTATGGATCAGCCTTATGTTACACGAACGAATGACAGCACTGCTTAGCCTAAATGATCCTCGGATGGCCTGTCCTGTATTAGCACATTGCCAAYTTCCTAGTGTAATGTGGCGGCTTTGAACTGCGCTTGCACAACTGCCATTAACTTGAGAGCACCTGGGCCAGAGGGCAGATCCTGGGTCATGCTTGCTGCAGTGGTGTCTGTTTAGGGGTCTGCAGTTTGGTTTCCTCCCGTGTTAAAGGCCTRGGAAAGCACAGTGCTCATCAGAAATCGAGCAAGACGGAACTTGCTTTGCTGGTGGCTGGTTGCTGTTCTTCCTAATTAATGCCCGCTCTTTGAAAACGGCTGCGGTTCCGTTTATTATACCTGTGCCTTCATCCCATCACTTTTCTGCTGTTCTTTGCCACTTCCAGCTGTTATATACCATCTATATKCTCTCTATCCAGATTACTAATGAATGTCTTGTTAGAACAATAATTGGCTTCTTATTTAGTAGCCTCATAATGATTATAACTGGAGTACATTATCAGCCACAGGGCATAATCTATTTTAAACCGCAGCACACAGAGACTGAGGTTTATGTTCCTTGATGTGATTTCTTTTCCTTTTGTAAAAGCAATTATGTGCATTTGACTGTATATTGCTATTGTTGAAGGCTTTTACACAAGAGTTAGTTGTACACAGAGCAATTTATAAGTGGCAATTCAAACAGGCAGCAAAACAACGGGACCAGCAGGCAGGCTTAACCAGAAAGAAAACTGAATACAGGAATCCAAAGTGCTCCCAAGAAATTACCTACTTTCACTCGCATGATGGATCACATCACCCAGAAGTTGTATAATATTTCAAGGAAATATCAATAACTCATTGCATACTCCAAATGCCAACAACATGGCTTAGCACCCTGCTGATGAAATGAAGTTGTATGATGCCAAACTGGGAGACTGAAGCAACACTCAGGGTCAGAGCTTGAGAGATGACTTTTTGCTGCTCCCTACATGCTCTCTRCAATTATTTCAATAGGCAAAAGTCAGGTGCAGCTGAACTGAAAAAAATTGCTGAAAAAGTTAGGCCAAGACAGTGTGTTTGTCATGCATGTCTTCTGGAAAAGATGCAAAAATAAGAGCATGTTCAGCTCACGGGACATTTTTCTTCTTAAATATATAGGAACTTAATTTCCCAAAGCAGCTGAAAATCTATGTGCCTTAAAGTTTGGCTGCCAAAATAGAAGCCCTTAAAAGAAGGCAGTTCCTTCTTTGTTTAACAGGAAGTGACAAACATCAGTTTTGCAAAATATAAGACTCTGTGGGTGTCAAAAAGAGAAACACCCCAAATAATTGGTGACTTTAAATTTTAGGACTGAGAACAAAAGATGTTTGGGCTTGAGTCACCTGAGAACACTGTCCTTTAGCCATTTTTTTCCCAATTTGCTCATCTTATTTACTTCATTGAACTCTTTAGTTCAAAATTTAATGTTATATACAGAATTTGCAACAATTTTTATCCTTATATAGGAAAATAAAGCAAGGCTGACCTTTCAGTTGCACTCTTTTTTTTTTTTTTTTTTTTTTTTTTTTTT
>NW_028186612.1:160382-225215 GCF_003343005.1 Rhea americana
ATAATCATGACCTAGTTGATTCTGGTGTGTTTAGGGAACAGATTTCTTGTTGTCCCCTTCTGGAAACTCTGCTGCTCTGTATTTTAGCTTTCTTCAATAATATGCCTGAAATGTAGCAGCAAGTGCCTCATGAAGCACCACACTGTTTGGTAAGAACAAGTTTCCCTGGCAGAAATAAGTGTCTGTGCTCATGTGCTACCCACGTGATCTGGGCATGGGAGTTTATCTGAGGAGCACCAACTTGTGGGTATGTGGACAGACCACTGGCAGGTCTGAGGTGTCCTGGAGGCATCACGCTCATTGCATGTGTCCTGCAGGGTAGCTCTGTCCTTGCATGGACAACATGTTCAGAAGTTCCAGGGAAATGCAGAGCACCCTGCAATCCAAAGCAGACAGCATTCCTGGGCAGCAGAAGGGCACGCACCTGCAGAAACCCTGAAGCACCTTGAGCAGCAGACGCCAGAGCAGTGCCAAAGCAGGACAGGAGCTGTCTTGGTTCATTCCATTGACCTGAAATAATCATGGTTGAGTTAAAACAGATAATTTTGCAGGCATTTCAATTCCATCAGAAAAAAATGAGCCTGGGGGAAATTTTCAGCTAGCTCTTGTTGTGAACTCTAGGTAACACAGATGATTTATTGTAACCTACTCAAACAGCACTAGAACGATGGGGTCCCAGGCTTAGATGGGCCCTTCAGGTGCTGATGTGTTGCACATAAGCAATAATATGGGGGATGCATTACTTTACAAAGTTTTAGCTTTTCTGTGAGCCTCCCATTTGCTGCCTGGAACAAAAACTAACAAAAGTTTCCTGTTATATTTTGTAAAAGTTGTTTTAAATCTCCAAATCACTTCTAATTTTCAGAACTATGCAAATTTCATTATTTTCCTCATGGCATTGGGAATTGGGATTTCACTATGCTTGCTGTAAATGCCAATTACTAGTGCCAAAAAAAACCCAAACACTGTTCCCCTGAAAGCACCAGTCCTAGGAGCTATTCATTTTGAGTGAAGAAATGCTGCAATAGGATAATTAAATTAGAATTGAACTTAATATATAGAACTAGTGGTAGGAAAGACAAAGAATGGGAGCCTTAATTATACCTGACAGGGGTAGGTGTCAGCACATCCAAGTACAGTATGTATATTTTTCACTTGCTTAATACATCCCTGCACAGTACATGGCACAAGAAGCAGAATTTTGATTAGTTTCAGGGTTTTTAAAAAGTTTGGATAGTAACTATTTCTGATATTTGTAAGGGTGACTTTTTTTCCTTTTTTTTTTTTTTTCTCTCTGAGGAAGGAAAGACAGTACTGCAGATTAAACATTTGTGTACTTCTCTTGAGAGTTAAGTTCAGCTCCTGGCTTCTCCATAGACTTTGTCACTCACTTCTTCTTGGTGAGGTGAGAAAGGGACTGTTGGTTGATATCAAGSGTTGAATTCCCTTAAAATAGCAGTAGTGTACCTGGAGGGGGCTTTCCTCTAACAAAACCTCATTTTCCAAAGGAGGAGCACTTCTTCCCATCAGAAGGAAATGTGGAGATGCCGTCATGCTGATTTGGACTCTTCTGAGCACCTCTTGGCTGATCTGGAAACAGATCTAGATGCTCACCAAGGGTAGGAGGAAGGGAAGTAGCAGGGAGCTCATCAGGCTCATATGGGAAGGGGCTTAAATAGGATGAATCTTGAGGAGCTAGCGATAGCCAGGGTTGAGGGAAGCTGAGATTTACACATATGTAGCCTTGGAGGAGCTGGGAGTCTCCCCAAAGATGATGTGACCAGCAATAGCTGATGAGGGGCTAAGGCCATGGCTGTGCGCCTAGGTCACCCGCACCTTGAGACTGGCCGGTGCATCMGGCTGCATCTGGAGCACTGGGGCCATGGACACTAAACCCAATTTGATTTCTGCTCTGCACACCTTGAGCTTGCTGAATCTCCACAAAAGTGGTTTGAAAAGGAGTTCCCTAMAGGGGCTCTCTCTTTTCTCAGCATTTGTGTCATCTCCTGCTACTTGCAAACTGTATATTTTCAAATAAACAATTCTCACCTTAGAGGCTCCAAGCCCAAAAGACATCCCTTTTGCACTGCGCTTTTCCAAATATTTTCTCTACCTTGAGTGTGYTTGGGAAGAGTTTTAGATAGTGTTTGTAGTTTCCCATCCTCTTCTCCTCAAATTCCAGTTTATGTCTTTCAAAAGTGTGCAGGATTCCTCTCTCTTCAGTCGCAAACAGCTTTATAACCCCTGTGCCAGCATGTAGGAACAGTACACCCTGCCTCCTGCTAATCACGCTGCAGCCAAATGCCAGMTGTATGGTCCAGGCTAAGGTCAGTCCTCGCACAGGCAAACTTCCCAATGGCAGCCAGCCGGAGAAGGGATCYCCAGCTGAAGAGGGGAGGCAGCTCAGGAGGCCTCTGCTCTGCCCACAGCATCAGGATTGAGGGCAAGTCAGCTCCCTGCTTAAATAGGATGCAGTCCCTCTTATGGAGTTTTGGCCCAGAATTTGTCACCTCATTGGCCTGCTAGTAAATAACATTGAGGAAAAAAAAAAAAAGGAAATCTCACCCTATCTCTCATCCTGTGAGTTGTTGACATCTCAGGTCAGGGTATTTCTCATGATTCCTGTGAGCTATACTCCTGGCTCTGCTGATGCTGGGAAAGGAACCACAAAGTGCTGTAATTCATAGCTAGCTGCAGTATAAGCTGGGCCATTTTGAGGTATCTGATGATACTTCCCCAGCTTGTGGAAACAGCATTTTTCACCAACTGTGCAGCCAACTGTTCACTGTGAATCTGCACATGCCAAGGCTACAAGGCTTGGTGTGAGTGGTGAGGGGAACCGAACAGACGTGCCTGGATTTGGGTTTTATGGGGGACAGCTGCTCTCTGGAGGTTTTGCTCACATAYAGGCATACGTGATATAGTCCAAGGTTTATTCCAGAACTCCTAAGTAGTCAATGGTGTGTGGAGATTGTCAGGAATGGAGATGTTCACCCATCTCTCTGTCTTTGTGCTTTCTGGCAGATGAGGACAGAGCTGCAGGGCCAGAACTGAACCGTTTCTGTGCAGGAATATAGTGACAGAGGAGAGATGCTGCAGCCAGCAGAGTTGCTCTGGAGACAGGGGCAGATACTGGTGTCCCTTGCTTTGGTCCTGGCCCTCAGCCCCTGGCTGTCCCTTCCTCCTGCCTGTTGTGCTGGGCTCCTGTGCTGGGATCTCCTGGCTCTGTTAAGCCTGCAGGACACCTGGCACCTCTCTGAGACTGGAGAGTGTTAATGACGTTAAAAGCTTCAGTTAACTGTCCATTTCAATCAACTTCTTATTTTCCCTGTATTGAAAGAAAGGCAGTGGAAGTGGCCTCTCTACACCAGCTATGAAAATTCCCTTAATTTTGCTATATAATAACTTATCAAACAAGGCCAGTCAGTGTAACTCATCCTTCCAGCATAAATAGTTATTGAATTACTCTAATACACCATTACTGCCGCTGTCTCTTGGGGTCAAGCCGGCCTCTGTAGGCGTGATAATGACATAGTTCCCTTCGCTTTCTTCTGGCACAACAGCAGATCTCTCCGAACTCCCTATTACTTCAATTTTCCCTCTGGGAAGGTGGAAACAGCTGCTCCTCTTGGCATGCTGGGTACCCAGGCACCCGTGGGAGCCTCCACAGTCCCGTGTGAGATAGCATGGCCTAATAAATAAGATATGAGCCCCCTAGGCGGGAGACCTGCTCTGAAGTCTCCTGGGCAATTTTGGGCCCTTATTGCCTTTCCTGTATTTTCTCTACCCTGTTCYGTGATTTAGTTGCTCTCCCCTCACCTGTCCTCTTCCTGTCTCCCTGCAGCTCTGCAGCCCCTTGATGGGTTTGAGACACATGTTTTATGCTGTTGTCCCTCTTCACTAGAGRCTCTCCATACATTCCCCACTATTGCTGATATTGATTGCAAGAATCACAGAATCAGTAAGGTTGGAAGGGACCTCTGGAGATCATCCAGTCCATCACCCCCTGCTCAAGCAAGGTCACCTAGAGCATGGTAGACAGGGTTGCATCCAGGCGGGCCTTGAAGATCTCCAGAGAAGGAGACTCCACAGCCTCTCAGGGCAACCTGTCCCAGGGCTCCATCACTCTCACAGGGAACAAATTCCCCCTCACGGTCAGGCCGAACTTCCTGTGCTTCAATTTCTGCCCATTGCCTCATGTCCTGTCACACAGGACAACTGAAAGAGTTTGKCCCCRKCCCCTTGACACCCTCCCTTCAGGTACTTGTACACATTGATAAGATCCCCCCTCAGTCTTCTCYTCCCCAGGCTGAAGAGGCCCAGCTCTCGCAGCCGTTCCTCATAGGGCAGATGCTCCAGCCCTCTGAYCATCYTYGTAGCCCTACGCTGGACTCTCTCCAGTAGCTCCATGTCTCTCTTGTTCTGGGGAGCCCAGAACTGGACACAGGACTCAAGATGAGGCCTCACCAGGTATCAGGGAGCTATTGGGAAGGCTAGCGTAGGCAATAGCTGGGCACATTAAATACTGAATTATCTGTGTAGTAAGCCTGATGGCAACTGAATGTCTCTCTGCACTGGTCTGCCCAGASCTGAACTGCTGAGGAACATCCCTGGTTTTGAGCTGGGCTAGGGACTGTGATTCTRTAAGTGGCTACATAAAGATTCACTGAGGAAAGTTGTAATTTAACACTTCAGCTACTCAGTGTCTTTCTGTGAAATAGTTTAAGGCAGGAATTAAAATGCAGCACTAAGGCCCACTGCAACAGCAGAATATACCTCACCACCCTCGATAGCTTGGGGATAGGAAATGGACTGAGAACATCAGTTTGGGATTGAGCTAATGGTTAACAGTCTTTGTGTGCCTGTTTTAAGGCACTTACTTACCTTCTACAAATGCTCTGCTCTGATGCCCCATATACTCTTGCTCAAGCTGCAGGTCTGTACGTCACAGAGAGGCACGATCCCCTTTTGGTCTGTGGTACCTGCCCAGCACCGCAGGACATCCCTCGGCCAGCGGCTGAACGGGTCCCAATTTCCCTCTAACAACTGAGAAGATGGGATTACAAAACTCCCTTTGCYGGCACTAGGCTGTTCCCACTGGTGATGCTGAGGTCTTTTTTTTTTTAGAAGTAAAGGGCCAAAAAGGACCTGCTGATGTCTCTGAATTCACTTGCTTTGGTCACGAGCAAAGACATCCTGTGCTTTTCATAGACTGGTCAAATTCCTTCTTGCAAGAAAGTAGGTTTCTCCCCACCACTCCTCTTAATAAGTAGTTAGAAACTTTTTTCTATGAACCAATGTATAATTATTCATGACAAATTGTACCAGTTCATTCTTCTGCCAGTAGTATCTTGTCAGTTAAATCCCTTTCCTCCTTCCTGTGTATTTACCCCTTGTGCATTTATCAGCAACTTCTGTTTTATCAGCCTCTATTTTTCTGGGCTGATCAAGCCAAGTTCTTTTCCTCTCTTCTAGTATAAAAGTCTCCCAATTGCTCTAGTTATCCTTGTGATCCTTCTCTACTCTCCTCCTTGACTGGATTCACCTTGAACACAAGTCATTACAATTGTGAACAGTGCTTGGATGAAGTTGTTCTGCATGTAGTCAGCTGTATTTCCTACTCCTACTGCCAGTATCTTTCCTAGTCCATCTAAGGGATTTAAGACTTACTCTATCCTGGGACTAAGACTCATTCCCAGCTGCATTATGCTGATCATGCTGTGAGCAGCTGGTACTCCTCAGCCCAAGTCCTCAGTCACCTCCAGGTGATGAGTTCCACATTTGTATCAGAAGGCTGCATTTTTATTGTTGGTTCCCAGATACATTACTTTGCTTTTCATATGAGTGAATCTTATCTTTCTCCTCTTGCCTCAGGGTCATGCACTTTTTTCTTCTGTTATCTCAGCCTGCCTTCATATTGGCACTGCCTCTAAATTTTGTCATTAGCAGATTTTATCAGGTATTTTCTGTGCCAAAGTAATTAATGAAAATACTAAATAGCATTGGTATCAAGACTGATTATGGAGGAACTCTATTAGTAATTTCCCTCTAGCCTGATGCCTACTTTTTCAGCAGTACATGCTTCCATCTCCCCTTTAGCTAACAGCACACCTGGTGTACAGTTCATCTAGTTTCCATCCCCATCTGAGCTAAACTCCCATATGGGAGTTATCAAATGTTTTCTTCCAGACAGCATGGATGAGCTCCACTGCATTCTCTTTGCCTATAAAACCAATTATATTCATCATCTAACTTTGATAAGTTGATGCTGCTTGCTGTATCATTTATCTCCATTATGCTTTTCTTCAAAATCTGATTTGAAGTCTTACATGTTTTTGAGGTTAGATATAAAAGCCAGTCATTTTACTCCTTCCTTTCTTTCTCTCTTTTTAAAATGTGCTATTCTCCAGTCATTTAATGACCTTCCTGACTGGATAAATTAGCTTAAAATGCTTATAACTGAACCAGCAATGCCTGAGGAACTCAGGCAGGGGGRTGATCTGGTCCCTCTGATTGCTGGATGTGAGATTCATTGAGTTTGGTGTCAGGTGGACTCAGCCATTCTCTTACTCTCGTACCCACTGCTCATCCCTCTTCTTTCCMATGTCTAGCTTAACTACTATCCAGACTGAATACTAGGCAGCAGACAGACATTTATTTTGGGGTTATGCTTCCATGTYTTTCACCGCCTGCTCATGTCTGGCAGTGTCCTCTGAGTGGGCTACAGGGCGAGTGCTACATTGGCTCGTCAACTCTTTGTCAAGAAAAATAGTGGTTCTCCAACTTATATCTGAAGATCAGGGTGGGATTCAGCTGACAAAGTAAGCACGTGTAGGTATTTGTGAGCAACATGGGTAGGCTGCCATTACAGTTGGTAGATATTAAGTCAACAGCTCATGCTATGGTAGACACCTAGGATGGGATTCTGTGCCCCCAACATAGATGTCCAGACCTTTTGGGGATGCTCTAATGTATCCTGCCTGGCCTCCAGGCAGGAGGGGTGAGTCCCTCTCAGGTCCCGGGTCACATCTATCCACACCATTCAGAGCTCACAGAAATCTGAAAGGGCACCAGATACCTATATTTAGACAACTGTATTGCTTCTATACATTCATTCAGCTGAATACCCATGAAAATCCCCCAGATGTGAAGATTCTTTGCTTGAATTATCAATGGATAAGCTTTAGATCACAACTGGAGCTAACAGGAAAGTTTTTGGTGGCACGTGGATTTTTATATGCTTTGGCTGCAAAACAAGCAAGCAAGGCAGCAGCAGCGCTATCCCTAGGCATCCTGGACCTTTCAGCACTTCCAGACTCTCCATTGCAAGATTTTATATCAACCTGATAACAAATGGATATAAAATYAGCACAAATACATTTAATCTGGAAATTAATAGGATGTTTATAATTATCAGACTTGTAATGTTCCCACAACATTCCCACAGGACTAGGGCTGAATGCTTTCAAGATAGATTAGTTTGTTAAAACGATTTGAAGACAAGGTTGCTATGATACTAGGGAAAGGAGCCTGATGATCTAGAAAGGCTCTCTAGTGTCTCAATGAACAGGGCTTCCAGGCTTTGGATTTTGTAAGTCAGTCTGGGGTGCTCTTGAGGCCASAGTTGTTTCCTCTCTTCATTTCGGAATGCCAAAAAGAATTTTTTTGTGTGTGAAATTAAATTTGTTTCGTATTTTCTCCTTAGATGATAGAAATTTTGAAAATTATCTTTATGAATCAAAATAAAAACTTATCAGAAGTGAAAATATTTGTATGTAACAGAAATTCTGATTTTTAAGCAGCTTTAGCTGTAACTGCAAATTGAAAAAGGCTTGGTATTTCAGTGCTTTCTCTGCATTCAATAGAACTTAATGACAAAGCAATTTTTTGATTTTTTTTGTATATACTTGATACCTCTCTGCTCCAGGAGTGAAATATACTATTATATATTAGAAATGCATAAATTAGAGTCAGTTATTTTTAYTCCTCAGAGAATCTGTGGATCTTCCGTGGTATTTCAGCAATCCTTGAGAAGGATTTGCTTGAAGCAGATATAATGGGAAGACACTTTTGAAGGATGCCATTTGCAAGGAATTATACAGGCTTCCTTTGATTGCACTCTCATTCAGATAAGAGCAAAATTAAATCTGAAAAATGAAATTATGTAGTAGTTTCATGTATTTCATAATGTAAATACTAGGGAAATACCTAAGTCTTCCTTTAATGTATGTAAAATAGCAAAAGCTTCAATCATCTTAGCTAAGACTTTTTTAAATAGATTTAGCTAAAAATTACAATATTCTTTCCACATTTTGTCTGTTACGGAGCCTTGTGAACCTATTCTTGTCCAGTACCTGTGGTATTTATCACAGCCCATGTTATCACGACATCAGAAGCACTCACAGTTAACGAACTGTTAGTAACTTTTTCTCCTTCCGAGGCTTTTGAGAGCTTGCAATGTTTTCCCTGTATTTGGGAGATCAGCTAGGCAGTGACTATTTGCCAGCACATGGTATTGAATTTAGTAAAATTTAGTACTAGTAGTAAAAGGTGTTGTTTAATGGAGTTATTGCCTTCAAGAAAACTCCAGATAAGCAATAGTCCTACAGTCAACAGAGAAACAGATTAATACTTTTCTATATGGAGTTGAATTAAAATGGAAGTGTTTGGTCCCTGTGTTTATGAAGAAACCCACAAATTTAATTAAAAATTATCAACATCTCAGAAAAAGCAGTGGCTCCATATCTCTAGTTTCTCTCTCTCTCTCTTTTTTTTTTTTTTTAAGAAAACATCTCCTATTTCTACAATTTTCATGGCTCAGTCTTCCTCTCCTTGAGACCTGAGTCCCTTTCTGATGTTAATATGGTAGATGTATGTTCAGAAATCAGTTATGTCAGCCAATGCCACCAAGATCTTGCCCCATGGTCAGTGTGYGTCCTGGGCCTTGCACCCTTCCTGGGGCCAATGGGAACCAGGTAGGGCAGCTGCCCCCCACCTTTGAAGGTCTGTAAGCTTTAAAGAAAAACCTTTAAGACGAGTTGTTTGTGGAAAGTCACTGTAAATGGTTGGTCATGGTTTAAGCTATTAGAAGCAAGATGGCATCTTTCAAAGAGCTAAAATTGTATTGGAATGTGAAAGATAAAAAAGGACCATAAACTCTGGTAGTTTAARAAAGAAACAGGACAAACTAAATAGTGTTTTGAGGAACAGCTTGCAAAAGGCATCAAAGCTAACAAGAAATCCTTTTTCAAACACTTCAGGGACAGCAGGCCTGTCAAAAGTTGTAAAGCTAGTAGACGATTGAGGCATAGAAGGAGCACTCAGGTAAGATAAGGCCATTGCAGAAAAATTAAATTAATATTTTTCATCTATGTTCATTTTGAAAGTATCTTGGGGAGCTTTCTATTTACAGGGGACTCAAAGGCTTCATCTCAAGCTGAAGTGTTGATAGAGAGTTTATGGAACAAATCTACAAAATGAACAGTAACAAACAGCCAGAACTAGACAATATTTAACTGGGAGCTTTAAGGGAACTCAGGGATGAAATAGCTGAATAACTACTGGTGGCATACAGTCTTTTTTAAAACTACTTTGTTATCAGAAGACTGAAAGTTGGTTAATTTAATACCAATTGTTACAGAGGCTGCCAGGAAGGGCAACAGAATAGTAAGCTGAAATCCGTATGGCAAAATTTAATAGAAGCTCAGATTCTCTCAGCCCCACGCATACRAACGCTTGGGTGGTCTCCTGCCATGTCTGCTGCAGGCCTCAGTCATGATTCCAGGCAAAAACACACTTAATCTCTTGATCAGCTGGTAATATGAGGGTAATGGAGTTCCATGAAGGCTTTGCCTACTTGGACAGAGATTTCAAACGGGAATTATTAAGTACGTTGCCATTTTAGCCTGCCCGTCATGGCCTTCCCATCTGCCTTTGGCTTCCAAGAGGATCCACCTTGGCTGCTCACCTGATCCCTGCTGGCATGGTTATATTGCAYTGGAGATCTCTGTGCTCTACAACTCCTTCCCCAGTGCTGGATTGTATGCCAGGAGGACGTTTCTTCCTTGGCTGTTCTTCTCCTTAACCTTCACAAGATAGGGTAGGATTTTCTTTGCAGAGGCCTGAACGCCCACAGCAATAGAAAAAAGCCCTTTCGTCTTGCTGAGGTATCACTGGAAACCTCCCTATGCTGATACTGAGGGAGCTCCCGGAGCATTCATGTGGCACCTTGCTGACCTTGGAAATGTTGCTRGCTGGAGGAGGACAGTTTCTGGCACAGACTGCAATCAGAGACGGACTTCCAGGCCAACGGCAGGTTAACGACTGAGGCTCACAGTCCGTTGCTGCTGGCAGTTACTTCTCCTAGGGATCTCTGCCACCACTTCTAGAACGAATGCACTCTGCTCTGCAAAGAGTTTTGATCCATGTATAGTTGCTTCCAACTGCGCTGCTCTGTTGGTTACATTTTACCTCACTGCCCCTTGCATGAGCATTTCCCTCTCCCAGTTTAGCACTTGCAACTCCTTGCAGAAGTGCAGCAAGAGCTGGGACACACCATCTCTCAAGGAGGCAAGAGCTGCCAAGAGCTTCTCAGGCAGGAACGCAGGAGCAGGCAGGCACAGTCTCGTGCAGATGCCTCCTGCATGCTGCCTTGGTGCCCAGCTCCCAGCCTTCTGCTACATGGCACTACAAAATCTGCCTTGGCATCCAGGCTTTATCCTGCGGTCTCTCACCTGATCTGCAGACACTTTCAGCTTTGGATGCTAGGGAAGCAACGAGCCTGGGAAAAGGTCACTCAGTTTTGGAAGCTGCAGCTAGCAGAAATAATTCTGGGAAATGTATTTTAATCGGTAAGTATAAATAAGTGGTATGGCGTGTGACCATGCATGAGTGTTTCTAAGTAAATATTTCAGGGGGAGGGAGAAATAAAGTATTATACAGAGATCATTTAGAAAAATGGTCATTAGCGTCAGAGTATTAGTGAAGCAGAAAATTGGCTTGGAACATGATTGTTAGTAGCTATCTTGAAAGCTTTATACATTTATATCACTATTTTCTTTACAAATGAGCCAAAGGATTAGCTTGCATGACAAACTAAGGAGACATCAAATTTCATTCAAGAGAAAGCAGAGGAGTTTCTCGGTGTTTTGAAAATGTACTGTCTTGTTAATTTGGATGTTCCCAATGTATAGTTTTGGAGCACTCCATATAGCTAACAACTCCTCACAACTCCATTCTTCCTAAGGGGGAAAAAAAAAATCTCTATTTTACTGGTGGGGAATTTAGTCATAGAGACACAGTGACTTGCCTGCAGTCACCCAGGGGGATACTAATCTTTAACCAGGGTCATAATGATTTTCCCTGGTGTTATCATCTTCCCTCCAGACCTGGACGTGCGTCTCTGTGGTTCCGTCTCTGGGATGTGTGAGGACATTGCCTGCATGAGCACAGCTGGTCGAAAGACAAGTCACAGAGCAGGCCAGAGCTCAGTATCTGGCATGCAGGGTCGTGAAGYGGGAGCAAGGCCATGGTGCAGATCTGCAGAAAGGGAATGGGAAGACACCTCACTCTCACTGTGTTGGGTGTAACAGGTCAGTATATATTCTTTTTTCACTTGTGTCCTGCTTCGGATAGCACGTTTGCTGTGCTATGTGAAGATCACTCATCTTCTTTTAACTACTATATGAAATTCTTGAGAACTTTTAAATATTTTTTTCTCATTTACAGTTGATGGAAAAAGGCATACTGGGGCTCATAGTCTCATTTCGAGTAAACATGCCACTAATTTATTTTGTTTTGATCCTGAAGCACAGTTTTAGAGAGTCCTTACAACCTGATAAAGAGTCCTGTCCAAAAATGTTGAATATTGAGAAGAAAAGCATGCCATATCAGTGTGCAYTGCACAAAATCATGAGGTGTGTGAGGGAGGAAAGACACTGATGGAGGGCTGAGAGTCCTTTCCAGTTTCGCCATTCATTTGTCTTGTAAGCCTTGACTTATTCTGTGTCTAGTTTCTTTGAAAATCTTCATTAACCATCCCGTTCTGAAATTGCTTAGGAGTTGGTGCATCTCAGTTGATCATAAATGCAAAGTTTTATACATCTCAAATGCTTGGCTCTCAGTTTTCCCTCTGAATGTTTTTTCCTATTCAGAACCTGCTGTATTCCTCTATTCTTTCTCTGTGGGGTGCATAATTTTAACTCATTTGTTGACTCATTGACTTTTTTTCCCATTGACCTGAAAGTTTTAAGAGCCAGGARTTAATGGAATACCTTTTGCATGCATGCAAAAAGGTTGATCAGTAGTCAGAGCGGTGTGCAGAATATGCAAGCAGCTTCTGAAAATAACAAGGGGAGTCTTRCTGACTTTCCACTGTACACTGAATTGTAAACTCCAGTTCTTCATTTGACTTGGCTTTCAGGAGGCAAACATAATTACTGTCTGGAAGAACAACTCGTTGTAGTGTCTGGGTCAAACAAAAGCCCGGTGCTCAGTTGCAGCAGTCCAGCCAGATATTCTGTACTGTGCCATACATCTATTACAGAGTTGGATGGGCTATGTCAAAGTGTCCCACTGTGGAGGGACTTTCTTAAGAAACTTGAATTGAAAATTGAGCATTTGAGAAAGGAGGAGGAGACAGGTGGCTTGCAACGTGCTGTGACGGATGCATTTGCTGGAGCTGGTTCACATAATGAYATCCAGGGCAATAACTTCCAGCTGGAAGCAAGATAAAATTGAGCACATTCAGAAGCCCTGTCAGACTCTCGTTTGCAGCAGGTAGTTAGGAGGGAGACAAGCACGTGTGGTTTTGGTGGGAGCAGTTAGGGGTGATAGGAAGCATTACACTGTGTTATGTTGTGTGAGATAGGGATAGTGGAATTAGTGGTCTAACCATTCAACAAAACTAAGATAAAGGAAAAAAAGATTCATCTTCATCTTCTAATCTTTGGTTATTCCATCACCCGTCCCTGTTTCTACAATACTAATTTTCAGCTAGAGGATTAGAATTGTATTCAAGATACTAGCATAGTGTAATGCTATTTTCTTTGTCTTCTTTATTTTTTCTAACCTTTCCCAATGTTCCATTTGCACCAAGTTGATGTTTTCATATAACCATCTACTATAAATCCAAGATTTTGTTCCTGAGTGGTAATAACTTGCAGTCCATCGTTATACAAGTAAAATTAGAATTGTGTTTCCATTCACATCCCTTTACATTTATCTACACAGAATTTCACCTGTCATTTCATTTTTGGACACCTAGTGGCATATAATTTTTTGCAATTCTTCACAGTTAAGCCTTATATTTACCAGTCTGAATTTGTCATCCTAATTATTCACTTAGATTGCCTTTCTGAGATTTGATTCAGAAATATCTAAAGCAGTTCAGTCTGGATATAAAATAGAACATAGATGTATCAGTTCATTACTTATACTGATTTAAAGACAAAATGAAAAAAACTGTAAGACCTGTACCTGATACTCTGATACTGTGCTTCAGCTTCAGTATTTCATGCTAATATGCTGTTAAAGAGTTATTTGTGACCGACATGTAGCCCTTAAAGAATAATATTAAAGAACAAAAACTCAGGTTTGAGCAGAAAGGTGCATCATACAAGAAAAACTTTCCCATGCTAAAACCCAATAAACCTGAAGTAGCATTTCAACTCTAACAGAAAATACTTAAGCCACATTATGTGTGTGAACACATGATTCGTGTGCCCTCCCAGAGTGCCTGTCCGGTTTTAAAGACCCCAAACAACAATATCGGGGGTGGGCTGTGTGCCTGGACTGCAGCCCAGCCTCGGGTTACTTTTTTTCACTTCTAACCAGTGAGTTGCTGGTGCAGCCTGCCAACCCGCTCCTAAGAGGAAAAACATTCTCCTGGTTAAGTCACTAGCCCGGGATTTTGATGAATTCCTTTAACAGCTCTGTAGTAGGCTTCCTGCTTGACTTTGAATGCTGCAATCCCACCTGCAAAGTGGGAATTGCCTTCGTGGCGGGCATGCCAGCATCAGTTCCTGGATGGCATCTGTAAGGATACACCGGGAGAAACAGTGCCCACTTTCTGTTCACGCTGCTTCTGAAGAGAGCGTCCCAATGTTGGGAATATAGTAATAGAAATAGGCCAAATCCAAGACACTTTTTTCTTTTTTTCTATAAAAGAAGTAACCAGCTTGCTCCGCTTGGATGGATGATTGTCCCTAGTGCTACCTCACCAGAACTGGGCTCATTTCTGATAAAATAAGAATTGTGTCTTTGAARTACTCTTCTTCCTCTTTTGGCTAAATGCATTGCAACAAACATGTCTGTTCTTGACATAGCGCCTCTCCTCCTTCTATTCCTTTAGATGGGTTCATTTTTACTAAAAAGGGTAGTTTTTCTTTTAAAGAAAAATTACTTTCTCTAGAACATTTTCTTGCAAAATCTGTCTTAATCTGTTGTTGTCCATGAAGTAAACTATTCTTGTGGTACCYCCTGACCTCTTAGATTAAATCCTTCCATCTAATCAYGACTGTCCCAATTCAGTTGCCATCAGTTGTTCCAGATGTGTCTTTCTTGACTACTGCTACATTAAGATCACACACAGTCATTTTCCTCACCTCACARMCATTTTCCTCATTTTCATTGTTRGGAAAAGCATTGTTTTTTCTTCTGTCAGGATTTACATCATCTTTAATATTTGCCCATAACTTCACTATTCTAGGAAATGTAATAATCTTCCTCTCCTGTGTAGTGACTTCAGCCGTAAAGCCAAGGAAGTCTGAGTCATAGCAGATCTATGATAAAATTTCCAGTTTCTCTGCTRTTCTTCTTTGTGGGGTGTGTATTACTGCTGCTGACAAATGCACATTCTGTTCTCTAAATACAAGCAGTTTGACATTCAAACAGTGAAGTGTGTCCCCTTGCTCAGATCCTAAACAATTTCTCTGATGAAACTGTCAGGTCTTGGCCTCTGCTACCTCCAAGCAAACATCAGGCTCATTCAATTCCACGTGCCTGCCTTTACACCATCATTCTTCTCCTTTCTCATTAGAATAGACCATTTCTGTTATAATTTCTCATCCACCATCCCTCCATAYATAATCCCAATTTTATTACAATGCCCTATTTCACCCCAGTTGCCCTACTGACTCATTTSATAGCTCTGAGATTACTGCAAAACCTCACATCTTCTGCATCGCCACAACATGGTCACATTATTGTATTTTGTTTGCCTAAAGTCTGGCATGTCCTGGTGATTAMTCTGCATATGGATGTAGGATGGGTACAGAGCCAGGCAACATATGTCTAGGAGGAGTGTTATCCCCTATCACAACCTAAAACATTTCAGGAGATGTGGTTCTGGACTATCACCYGTGTAGTGCTATTAACACCTCTCAGCAAAGTAGTGGCTGAGTTCTCTGAAAATGCAGCTCCTTTTGCATCCTCAAAACCTTTCTGCAGTGGGGAAGGATGATCCCTCCCTGAAGCAGAGGCATATTTAAGGCAGAGCATATGTAAAGGATCTGTTGATATAGAGGTATGTGAACAYAGGGCTGCAAGGGATGTCAAAAGAATATATTGTCTTTTCCATTGCCCTGAAGAAGGATCAACTATGCATAAATTCCTGGTAGTTATTCTTTAAGAACTCCAAAGATGGAGGCTCCACAGCCTCCAGGATGCCCTGCTCTTGGATCTTGCAGGTGTTCCTCAATAACTTGAATTTTCCATTCTGCATCAGAGGCCTCTACATCAGGTAGAATTAAGATTGCAATTAAGAAAAGTAGATAGAAGTGTCTATGTGAACAGAGGGAAAGCCACATGCCTAACTTTCTGTATTGGCAGTGGAGATCTACCCAAAACACCTGTGCAGCTTAGCATGGTGTTCAGTGGTACCTTTAGCGTAGGGCAAGCAAGATCTCTCTCCAGATGCTGCTGACTAYGGGTAGGATGCAGCTGCCGAAACATGGCATGCCTTCCCCTGCCCTTGGCGATGCCCCAAGGCACCCTCCATGGCCTTCAACTACCTCTCCAGAAGAAAGGAGGTCTCCCTCATAATCTGGATCATGTTTGTCAGCTCAGCCTTGACTATCCCAGGCCATCTAGATGACCTTAAATGCATAGGCTTAGGAAATGAATGCTGCCCTAGCTCACCACTGCGTGTAATAGGAGTGCAGAGACCTCACTGGCATGTAGGTAAATACCCATAGACTCCAATACTAAAATACCTGGTGCTTAGTAGCCCCCTTCTTGTTCTGYCAAAGGCACACACAGCTAATTAGTCCCTTGCCAAAGCAGCTTTTCATGTTGCACTTGACAACTGTTGTCCTTTGTGTACAGTTGTACCGTTCTGTGCAGTTTTCAGTGGATGCTGTACCAGTGTCTCTGTGTAAAGCGATGAGCAATGACTGATGTGCACACTGCATCGTTTCCCCGTGACTGAAGTATTTCAGGTCATAGCAGTTCCACTGCACAGACTTTTCGAAGCAGATGTGTTCTGGGTGGACACTTTGTTGTTCCCCGTCAGGTTGGATGCCTTCCAGGAGTGCTCACTCTGCAACCTGCAGGCTATCTAGCTTGTGCGATGGTGGGGCTCAGCCTGAAGCAGAAGCTTTCTTTTCTCTCCTTTCATCCCAGGATGCAGGGAGCTCTTCTRCCCTTTCAAAGTATTCTCTGGAAACTCATAGGAAAAATGGGAAAATTCTGTGGTGCATCAAGAGATGACTACGCATAAGCTGCTAGAAGGGTATCAGATGGTGTTTAATAACCTCAAAATCAAAACCAATGAGAGTATCAACAATTGTTTATGCATTTCTTTGGGGGGGTGGAAGGTTGGTGTGTTTGTGCAATTCAGGCTGCATGAATATCTTGGAGGATGCTCCACTGTGGCAAACCATTCAAAAACATAGTGAATTGTTTTCAGACAGTCCAGCAYCCAGGAAAGGAGTTGTACTGTTGTCCCAAAGAAGACATCACTCACACTGGTACAGAGATAACAGKCTGTCAGAAACTATAGGGACAAGGCAGAGAGAGTCGTGCTCCTGTGCCATTTGAGGGCTATGATAGAGCACTACTTCTGTCTGATTTTCTCGGTATCTCTTATTTATCTGGTTTAACATTGATGGGCAACAGTAGAGCACAATGCAAGATAATAGAATTCCACTGCCAAGAAAGAGGAATTCCTTGTGGTCCTCCCTAAGATTGCTTTCTCTTCATAAGTGCCTGTGAGGAACATACGGAGGTGAATTACCTCCTAATACTTCATTTTGGYTTTGAGCTGTGGGCATTGATGAAATCAGGAGCCAGATATGTGATGACAGTGCTTTTTCATTTCAGTATGTGTTACTCTGATAAAGCGCCTTTCCTGCAAGCAGGCCTCCAAGTATTAGCTGTTTTGAGGCGGTCAGCTGTAGCAGGCTGAAAGCAATGGAGATGTAGGCTGGAATCCACCAACAGTAACTAGGGTATTTCTGTCCTCTTTTTTTCARTTCACACTGTGTGTGCTGCAACCACTGGGCTGAATGACATGGGCTGAGCAACTGTTCTGAAAAGTCCRTAAGTTGAGAGAAGGACACACTAACTAGGTGATCATTAAAGTATACAAATTTATTTGGTTAATTCACTGTTGCACTTACAGCTGTGTGGGTTAATGGAAAAGGACAGATGGGTAATAATTCATTTTTCAGAAAAATGATTTCAGTTAGTGCAATATTATTGCATGTTTGGGCCAAATTTCCAGTCCTATCCACTGTTGATACTTGGAGAGCTCAGCTGACAAAATCAGAGAGGAAAAGACAAATCTTTTCACCCAAGACCCAAGTGCTTATGGAGGTAATCTAGAGCATAGGAAACCCACACTTAGTAATCTTCTTTGCCTGAAAGATCTGAACCCACTCTAGACCAGCCTAAATCATTTTTTTAATTCGTGAACATTTCCATAAACTTGTGGGGCCAATCTCTTACAGAGATGCTCAAGAGATGGACGACATCCTAGAAACTGAGCCCCACTTGAGGGCCACCAGCTGAGCATCTGGGTAAGGAGAGTTTCTCTGTCCTTCCTGCTGCTGCTGTCTATTTTGAATTTCAGAGTATTTTATTTATTGAACTAGGCATGACTGAGAATGAGTCTGTTGTCTGCTGGTTAGGCCATCCCTCTTGAAGGTGAGTCTCCTGTCCAAATAATACCCAATAATTTATTCAGTGTGTGCCTCAGAGGCCACCAGGTCGATAAAAAGTTGGATCTGAGGATGAATGAGGRAATCTATAAAATGCAGCTGTGTGTGCTATAGCCCAGCTCTTTAAAGYATCTCAGTATGATGCAATTTCTCCTCTCAGTCTTGCTGTACACAGCACCAATATAGCCTAGCTGTGCTGCAGAAATGGAGGATCTGGTCAATATTTGCTCCTGTATTGTGCTATCCAACAGCATTGCTCCAGTGGCGTGTAGCATTTCGGTACGGGAACTGTCACTAGTAGCGAGTAAGCTGAAAGACACCATAGGTATCTCTGTCCAAGCTGAAATAGGCCATCTGGTCAGAATTAATTCCCCCAAACAGAATAAGCTACAACAGTACATGCAGATCAAGATCCATATGTGGGATAGCATGAAAAGATTTRGCCAATGTTCAATAAGCCATTTTTAGTGGGGATGCAGGTAAACTTCCAGTAAACACCCTTCCAAATTGGATTTAGTGACCTTTATTAACATGACAGATGATCTTAAGCCAAAAGCTCAATGCACACAAGTTCCTTTTTATGCAGAAGACTTGAAGTTTATCTGCAACAAATTCCAACTGCAGAGAAGCCGTGCATATCTTACCTTGGTAAGTTTTTGGCAGAGCTGGGAACTAAGCAGAGATCTTCAAAATCTGGGACTAGCCACTAACTCTCCCTTCTTCTCGTCACATCTGTAATGTAATAGGAAAAGTGGTAGGAGCACGCAGTAGGGAAGCAGCTTTCCTCGGGGCTGGAGGACAGCTGGCTGGCTGAAGCACATCGAGGCTATTTGAAATGGAAGCAGCTTTAAACTGAGATCAAAATCGCTTCAGGAAACACTTTCCCAATAAAAATGCAGACAGGACTTTAGAAGTGCTGGCACGTGTAAAATCATGTGGGTGCTTCACGAGTCCCTTACAGGACGCTCTGCGGGACTACAACAGCGAGGGAAGAGGACCAGGCGCCGTCCCCTACCTTCTCACTCCCGCCTGTTTCCCTTTCACACCGCACAACTTCGTAACCTCGGGGCATTATTTTTAACTAACGCTTTTAATGCTCTAATTTCTCATGTTCCTGGTGTATAATTAGAAGTTCTGACATCCTTGTCTTTTTGTTCCCTGGTGTCAAGGGCCTACCGAGAGAAAGCGAGAGGCATCACTCCTTCCCTTCCGGCAGAAATACCTGCGAGCTGTTTGTTGGGACAATAGATCTGTCAAGCTCTGTCAGCCTCGCTGTAATTAGCTCCAACCTTAACGGCTTTCCGGCTCCCAGAGAGGCCAACACCTTCGTGCTTACATTTGACTGGAAAAGGTCCTCTCCGCAGCAGTTCGGATGTGTTTGAAAGGCGTCCAGGAGCTCAGAGACGTGCAAATTTATAATAACGTGCGTGTCTACCCTTCACGCCCGCCAGTCTGACGTCGTGGAGCTTTCGGGATGATGCCCATTTTGCATTAACCTATGCAACTTTTCTGAGCGAAAGAGCTGCTAGTTTATGCAGGTTTTGAAACAAAAATCATGAGATAGTGGCCGTATTTTTAGAATTTGCGTCTTTAATTTTTCTCCTCTCAGAAGGCATTATCAGAATTGTCTGCAGCTGTGAATAAAACAAAAAATAATTTGAGAGTAGGCGGGAATTTCACCAAAAAAATGAGACAAATTTTCAAGCAGAAGTGAACTATTTACTCTGCAGGGCTCTATTCTGGAGCCCTGATTTTTTCTTCTATTCTCTAGGCTATGTTTTGGAAATGAAATTATCCCAAATGGAGAGCATCAAAAGAGGTTGTTGTTACTCCGACTTGCATTTATTTTCCTTCTGCTACCAATTACAGGAAATGGTAAACAATTATTACATTTTTCAGACATCCATAAGCTTTAACACTATTTTTTGAGCCTATAGGAGTGAAATTATTTGCAGCAGCCACTGCAGACCTCACTCAGTTCTCACTAAATTTTAATGAAAATTTTACTATTGACTTCAGGRAAGCATCAAGCCAAAACCAGGATTTTGGGGTTGAACACATATAAATGAACAAAGTTGCACTGACTTTAAAGGGACCTGGATCATGCTATATGTTTTCGTATTGTACAATGTCTGCTAACACAATAATTCCTTTTTATTGTTCTCGATAATTGCTTTTGTTATTTTTTAAATCCAGGATGATATTTCTTTCCCCCATTCCTCCTCAAGTGTACAAAGCACTTAATCCTTTCTGGGAAAGGTGATAGTTGGAAGGGACTATTGTGACTGAAAAGCAAGTAATGTAATAAAGAAAGTGAAATGCAAGGAATAAGAATTCTGTTTCTTGGCAAAACCAGGTTCTGGATTTAAGGTTTGAGGCTGTTCCTGATGCCTGTGTAGCGAGGAGCGCTCTCTGAGCTGCATGCCTATGGGCCTCGCATCGCCAGGGAGCTGTGAGTTTAATCCTGGTTTGCCTTCAGAATCCTGATGACTGTGGTTAATGGGGAGAAATCAGAAAAAAAAAAAAAAAAAAAGAGAAAGAAAAGGGGTTAGCGTTCTTCAATATACACATTTTTGCGAGTGTTGAGTGTTAACAGTCTTTTTGGCTATGAATTCTGAGCTACTTCGAGATTTCTGAAAAGGTSTATGAAAAGACCTGTCGTGTTATATCTAGAGTTCCTTCAAAGAAGACACCTTTACTTTATTTGAATTGATGAAAGATTTGTGTATATTTTCTAAAGGGGATTAGGTTTTGGATAATTTTTTAAATGGATATTAAGTCTGGAAAYGCTAGACTGGTGAGAGGGTGGAGTTATAGGACTGCATTTGTGTGTATATGCACCCAGGTGGAAGTGTGGGAAATTGTTTATGACGTTGCTGGGTAATTTGATCTGGAGGTAATTTAGGGATGCATTGGTAATATATTTCCTGAAACTGTCAGGAATCTCAGAGTGTTCAATAGCCATTTCTTTATTCAAGTAATAAGATATAAATAATGTGATTCATCACATATTTCCTCCTTTTTCCCAGGCTCGTTTATACTTCTACATCTGCAGTCCTTTTCCTTTCTGGTGTTTTGTTGAAATATGCTAAATAAAGTAATCCTTGTTGAGAGCTTTGCTCATTAAGAGACCTTTGTGGAAGAAAACGAGATCTAYGAGYGCAGCAGCAGCAGCCTCACTTTATAAGTTGAAATAGCTCCTCTTCTATTTGTATTTATTCCYGGTAAATAACAATCAAACTTCCAARGACCCCTGCCCTGMTGAATGGCTTGAGGGGTGCAGAAACCCTGAGGGCCACGTTGGACTGCACGGAGGTGGCAGTAGTGGTGCCAAGCCTCCTCCGTGGCACCCGCTGGGAAAGGTTTCTCATTCCCGGTCCTCCAGGCTGTGGCAAGGCTCTGATTTATTTGCTAGCATCAGCTCAGGTTTTGGTGTGCATCAGCTCTAAATGTGAGATGTGATCACAAAACGGTGCAAACTTTCATTTGCTTTCCCACTGTTGAGTTCAAAATCATCRTAGCTCTGCCAAGGCCCAGTAATTACAAAAACAGTCTTAAAACATCCGTAGTTATCTTTAGTCTTATACTCTATTTGAGTTCAACTTTGAGTTTTTTAAAGTTATTGATCTTCACTTAAACTACAGCTTTGTGGGTTTGATGTAATTTCTCACATCCCAAGAAAATTACACTACTTTTTTCTTATTTGCCCCAAAGCACAGGATTATATTTTAGCTGCCAAGTGCTCTTACTAGTCAAAATTCAGTTCAACCCTAAGTAATGTTACAGGAATGGTACTGTGAGAGTCTAACTATGATTTTCAGAAGAAACCAGGTAATTTTGAAGAATAAATCCCTTCCAACCTTCTGTGWTTTTTTTCACTACAACTTTAAGTGTGTATATATGATCTTCATACATTAGTAAGAAGGTCCAATATTCCTTACACTGTCAGTCAGCAAACTCAAACTCTCTGAATCTCAGAATGAGTCCTTTGTGGCTGACATGTCTTTGTTCACAATAAAAGTTCTGTAAAAATCTSTATTACCTTGAAATTATGCCTTCAACTTGTGTGATCACTGATTTCAAAAGACTGCTTAGGCAAGAGTGGAAAAAAATCTGACAAATTATTTCTGAAAAAAATCCAATGGCTAAATATATTCCTAGGTAGTACCCAACCCAACCAAACTTTGTGTAGTGCTGTGGATACTGAACACTTTTTTAAAGTGTTTTTTTTTTCCATTAAATAACAAAACATAACATTAAAAACACAGATGAAGTAAAAGCACTGATGAGCTAAAGGTTTTGCTCTCTGCCTTTGGGAACGCTGCACTGACAGGACCCTGACCTTTATTTCACTGTAACTTGGATGTTCCAAATATATGTAACTCGGAGACATGGTACAGGAACAATGTTACACCTATTCAGTACATATCACATCATTTAAAAAAGCATGATCCTGTCTGARTAGAAAGGCAAAAGAAACGTTAAATCTGCACATATTTATTTTGCTTTTTATTCTCTCTTCAAAGGACAAGAGAACAGCACTTTTCTTCCTGAGGAACCAGAAATCAGGAGCCATTCTGAATCTGGGGAAGGGTTTTCTCTTCCCTTTTCCATCTGGCTGGTTCCCTTCCCATGTTAATTCCAAAGCTAGAAAAACGCTGCAGAGGCAATTAAATGAACATATGCGCATGGYTGCTGTTTTGGTACCAGCTTTCATGGATATTCAGGTCAGTGACTTAACTCACAGGAACGCTCATAGGCTCCACATGTTTCGGAAAAAAATGTAAAATATTTGGAAATAGTTGGCTTAAATGAATAAATGTAGCAAATTCTTCAGGAAACTTGCATTCTGCTTGGCCATGACTATACTGGCTTCACTACCACTTAAGAATTGCGATGAGGAGGACAATTTCCTGCCTGTGCATGAAGCGGGACAGGTTGGGCAGTGGATGGAAATTGTCTCTGTTCTGGCTCGATGCTTGAGCTCTCCGTGCAGTGCCTGTGACACTGGTCCGCAGGGGCACAGCGAGGCCACTGGACCGGTGCTTTGCAGGCAGTCCTCTCAGCAAGCARTATTTGGCTTTGGAAGTCTGGTGGTGGCTTTCCACGGTCTAACCGACACACTGAAAAATCTTACTGCAAAGGAAGGGTCTGTCACATGGTTTCCTCACCTTCCAGGTAACAAGGGGACCTGGCACTGAGTTGTCCTCAACCCACTGCTCTGCACCAAGACGCATCACACTGACCTTGGCTGAGGTGAAACCACTGTCCCACTCCAATCAGGGTAAAGATCGTTAGTATTCAGTCAGACCTGCTCCCCACCTAGTGCTCCCCATGATATCGCTGCAGCTATTGAGTCCTGAAAACAAGACGTCAACAGAGTTGACTGAGCTACAATTATGTGTAGGAAGTTGCTCAGAAATAATGGCCAATCAGTAAGGTACCATTTGTGCCGCGCTCCAATCTGCAAACAAAACAGGAGAGAAATTCTTCACACAAATGATTTCTTTAATGAATTATTCATTCAGCTTTAATCTTCTCAATCAATCAAAAATTTGCTGGCGCCCCAGGATGTAAATGTGCTAATCTTTTTTTTCAGACAACTGTACAGAAGGTAATTTCTGGTCAACAGCTAACAGAAGTAGCTAATGCTTTGGGCTTTGGGTTCTGCAATGTGCTCCTGGCTGCTGTAGCTGAATCAGTGTCTCTSTAAAGCACATTCCAGCAAATCCATCCTACATTAGGAATAAGCCCACTTGCTTCTTTCCTTTGTATTTATCTATCCTGTTATATCCCTGTAACATCTCACCACGTGTTGGGAGCTATACAAGGGCCAGYGCTGTAACATTAACTTGAGCTTTGGGGAAAGATTTGACTGTGCAAGCATTAGAGTTGCTTTGCACTATGCAGCTGAAAACACCGGTGAAAGACAGCATCTGTCTCCTCCTTGCTACATGGCTCCAGATCATTCGTTCTGCTTAGCCATTGCATTCAGCATTAGTTTGAGACCTTGTTTTGCAAGAACACCGTTTTCTTCTCGGCAGCAGTAACTGCACCATCTCACAGTTTCTAGTGAGCTATCCACATCCCCCAGTGACATTTCTGGAGCTTGCTGGAGATCAGAGCGCTTCATGGCTGCTCTGTTTGCCAATTATTTCTCCTTTTCATTAGGCTGAACAAACCATYTAATTCTCTCTGATTCATGTGGCACATTTAATATGATAAATTACTTTGACCATGCATAACAGAAAACTATCCCTCCTGCTGCTTAGACTCAGGCTACACCTGCTCCAGACTCCATCTTTAGGCTGAGCTTGTGGAGTATTATACCTGCAAAGTGCATCTACTGTGGACATAAAAATTCACCTGGCTGTGTTTTATACAAGCGTAGAAGAACCTTCTTTCGCTGCAAAAAGAAGACACATCACTAGGAATGTGGTTTTGCCAGTATAACCTGTTCAGCACCACATTTCTGTGGCAGAGCTCTGCTCATGGGAGGTGCAATCACTGGCTGATGCAGTGGTGCCAGCAGGGAACTCTTTGAAGATGACATAATCAGTTCTTATTTTTGGTGTTACTTCTAGTAGCTTCAGTGCAATTCCAGTAGTGTAGATTTGCTTGCACACTCAGTTTTGCTGTTGGAGAGCAACCTTTTTTTAACACATATAATCCTTAAAATAGTCAGTATCCAAGCAGCTGTTGCTTCATCAACTTTTTCTACACAAAGTTGTAATCTTGYTCTTTACTGGAGGATTGGGTTGGGTACTGCAGCTACTTAAACGAATGCAGCTCCAGTTGTAGATCTGCATAGATCCCCAAATCAGCCCAAGCTCCACAAGCCTGAGTCATTTTTGAGCGAATCAAGAAACACTGAAACATAGCAGGTTCTCCTGAGTGTTGCTGTGGGTTTCGTGTTCATTAAGAACCTCATTAAGTGACGTCAACAGAGGAGGGACTGGCTGGGTCGCTCRCAACCTCAAACCTCCAGATGACTCACACGTCTGTGAGCTCTCTGCTCTTCCCTGCCAGAGTGAGCGGGATTATTGATTTTTTTAATGGTAGCAGTACTGGGTCTTATTATCTGGGAAATGTTTTACCAGCTCCAGATTACACAAGAACAAAACAAATATTAAAGCAGGCAGGAGGAAGGGATGATCAAACACACAGACTGAAGCACAAAGATCTGTGTTTTGGCCTTTATGATTGTCAATTAATCATTAATTCCTGACTGGCAGAGAATCAGAGTAATACAGTTTACCTGGGATTAGATTCAGATGGTTAATAAAGTGTCTGTAATTAGACATTAGTTGATGGTTTYGATTAGGCAGAGCAGAACGCAGTTGGTTCCTAGCAAGGAGTCACAGGAATGAATACTTGGGTTCCCTTCATCTCCAGAAGTAAGTGTAGTGCTTACTCGTTTGAGCTTCGGAGATAAGGCTCGGATGGAGGACACCAAAGAGGCAGAAATCAGGCCAGCAAAACCCTTTAGTGGTGCAAGGACAGGGCCACTGTAGCTACGAGAGCCTGACTGCTGCAAACTGAGTTTGTGGGTAGTTGGGCAACTGCAGAGGAAGTGCTGGTGGGGAGGATGGTTTGCAGCGATTTACCACATCAGAGGAGTGTGGTTATTCTGACTTTCCCTCCAGTGCGATCCCAGGCTACCRTAAAGCAAACCCCACTTTGCTGCAGAGGGCAAGCAGAGCCTGTCAGATCTCATGTCCCCGGGAGCCAGGGCTAGATCCCACCAGGGTCTAGTGAAGAGAWTTTTGGAGCATCTCCACTGTGGGGCAGGGGTGGAAGCCCGGCCTCACTGACACCCACACTGGTGAGTAATACAGGGAAGAAAAGGGGAGTAGAAATGTTCACCTCRGAGTGTGAGGGAGTGGGAAGGTACGAGAGCGAGATTAATGAGACAGGGAGATTAATAGGTGGCAGGTGGAACAAGATAAACAAAGTATGTCATTTTTACTATCCATTTTCTATCTTTTTTTTCCCAATTTTTTCCATCTATTTTTTATATCTATTTTCTAAGTTAAACTTTCAGAGTTGTTTCTCTGGCTAGAGGGAAAAAACAACCCTCAAGAGCCTTGTTTAGAGTGCATCTTGTGACTACTGYGAAAAATGTGAGAAATATAAGAGGCAGCCATTCCACAAATGACTCCTTTCAGCTGCACATTTGAAGAGGTTTTCATTCCCTTGGTACTAAAATCACTGCTGTCAGATGGTTAAACAAATTCTGCCAACTCCTTCCCCAGAAATTCTACAGTCTTAACCTGGAAAAAATGCCATTTCAGTTTAAACTAGTTGTTTCACTTGTAGTCACACTGAAGCAAAAACTTTGCCATAGAACAAGAAGAGCCTTAGTTTTTGTAACAGAGGGGGCTAGATTCTCCCTTTTCTTCCACCAGCACAAATCAGTAGTTACCATATAGAAGGCAGTGAATTCACACAACACAACATCAATGTAAAGCAGAAAGCAGTCACAGCCATGTATTAAGGTAAGAGGTAGCATTTGCCTCTCCTCATGCTGTGGGTTTTTTTTTTCCTTGCTGCTAAGCATAATTAAGTATTCATTATTTCCTTCTCATAGCATAAAATGTTTTAACATTTTAGCTTTTCAGATGCAGCATTTCAAGGTGTTCCTGCAAGCCAGAATTAAGATACTACAAGTTGCCTTGAACTTTCAGTCTTTTTCCCTAGGAGGCCAGAAAAATGGGGGGGGGAAGTGATACTCCACAGTAAATACATGAAAAAAAAGTCATTCTTTGGTATGTGATGTGCTCGCAGCAACACAAATAAAGTCACCGCATCTCTTCCTTGCTTGCAAACATTTCTAAAAGAAATCAACTTTTATGTGAACAGTTTTGCCCTGCTGGGAAATGGGGATGTTGAAGAAACGGGAGAGAATACATAAAGGGCAGCTGCGAGGATAATGGTGAAAACATATACTACATATGAGACACGTTTTGTTAACATAGATATCGGACATGCTTTGTCATGCAGAAATGACCTCTAGCTTGGGACTGGACTCTCCTTCCACTGAAGCCAGTTGGGATTTCAGCAAGGCCTCAGAGATGCTCTTCCAGCCTCACTTTCAGCAGCTCCATGCTAGCGATATACTCAGAGCATCCTCTTGCTGTGACATTGCTGTCTCTGCTGAGGACAAATGCGGCCGTGTGCTGCCATCCCCCAGCCTCGCCTGCTGGGGTGRAAAACACTTCCCCAGCCTACCGCTTCGATCGTCTGTGTGCGTTCGCACATCCCTCTGCCGCCTTCTCATTTGATCAAGSAGAAGCTTCTCGTCTGCCTCTGCAACCTTCTCCCTCCTCCAGCACGGAGGCAACACCTGCCCTGGCAGCAGGATCTGCCACCTGCTTATTTTACTTTCCAAGAAGTGCTCCTCTGGCCTCTCCACTCTTCCCCTTGCAGACCTCTACTTGACTAGGAAGCAGCTGGGTGCCTTCCTTCAAACTCCTCCTCAAAACACTTGTCTGGGTGCTGGGTGAGGGCTGATCAGCTGCTGCCCTCCCTGCTCCCCAGATCCCACTTCTTGCTGCTCTCCAGGTGYTTGTGTATCAGGCTTCTTGGCAGGAGACCACCTCTGTGATCTGTGCTTGTAGAGCACCTAGTGCAGACAGGTCTTTAGGCTTTGGTAGCACCTAGACAACATACTGTTACTGCAAGCCAGGCATAGAAATACTGTCAGGCTTGCAATCTTAAGGAAGCAAGAGAAGATTTTATGTAAAACAGAGCCTAGTCCTTGGGGCTCAAGGTGGTCAATATTCTTGTATTATACAGTATTTTGATGTACGATTGTTTTAAACTCCAGTGGATGATGCCTTTAAACACTCTTTCATTTTACTCATTTTTTGTACCATAAGAAACAGAATGTCTCTGAAGTAAATTTCCTTTAGGGCAACCACCAAAGCAAAATAATAAACCAGGATATGAAGAAGTGAGTCAAAATCTATTGATTATCCATGCAGTGAGTAGTGAGATACAGGGGTCAAAAAACAAGATTTTTTTTTAAGATAGAGGTTAGCTGACTTATGAAGAAGACTACAAAATCTATTTGACAGTGAGTGGTCCTGATGCATAACGGAAGATCCTTCTGGGACTGATGAGGAAATGGAGAGCGTATTTTCAAAACAAAATCGACTTGGTAAAGTGATGCCCTGGGAGTGAGTTGTCTGGGTAGGAAGCCTTGCATTAAGTTAGGAAGCTGTTCCACACGCAGTGCGATGTGGAAGACAGTAATGTTATTTTGGGAAGACAGAAAGGGTGAGGAGGGATGGGGAAAAGAGGAAGATCTGGACAGGGGTGCAGAGAACAAGGAACGAAGCTTGTTCATTACCTCCTGCTGAATTTCACTTTACCTTTCTTAGCTAGCCCAGCTCAATAAGATGAAAACTTTAAGTGAAAGACAGCTCTCAGCATGCCTGCCTGGCAGCAAAACTGATACCATTTCATGAGGATGGATGCGSTGCATGTACATATTTGAAGACTTGGTGCCACTTTTCAATTCACACGTTGCATTRTGGGCTAGACGATAGATCCAAGCATTGTAAAAGCAGCTATCACTCCAAGGAAATTTGGAGATTTTAGTTATTAGGTCATTCAAGCCTATAAGCTGCTGCAGAGCATAGTATCTACAGCAGCATCAAAAGTAGTTTGGCTTTGGAGCATGTCCAGGCATGCCAGTAATGGAAGGACACCTTGTCAAGGATGTGATTGAGATGAGCAATCATTGCATGGGTTCCTCTTTCTTTAGACAGGCCTCCAAGAATCATGCCAATGAGATGCCCATGGAGGACAAATACTTTTCAATGGATTCTGCAGTCTTGTACTTTCTGGGCCACTTCTGAGGGAGACCAGCATTTCTGCCAGGTCAAAGCCCCCCAGTACAAACCAGCATAGGACTTCTGTGGTGCCTCAGCCTTGTTCTGCACAGGAACCAGCACGTATGGGAAGAAAAAGCTCCAGGTTCAACATCTTGGAAGGGGCATTTAAGGAAAGGAGCCTGTAACATACTGTGAGCAGCCTGTGGGCTGATCAGGAGCTTCTTTCTATTGTTTATGTTAAGGGACTTAGGCTTTGAACCTAAGATAAAGTAGATCCCATGGGGGATCCGGTGTRTGCCTCCTGTTCAGTTCATCTTTTTAATCAGCAATGCCTTTGCAATTTTTACTTCTGACTAGAAAGAGAAGAGAAGACATACAATTTATCTTGTAACTGCTTGTGGCCCTGTGGTCTCCTTAACACATATTTGAAGTTGTAGCCTGAAAGATTTGGGTGCTGAGTGAAGTTTTTTATGCCAGTGTGAAAACATTCATTAACTATCTGGCCAACAAACATCTGGACACAAAGCAAGACAGAACTGAGCTTCTCAGCAGTCAGGAATTTGACTAAATGAAGTCCTGGTTTGGTCACAGTCTGTGAAARATCAAAATCTTGTGTAGTGGAACTGAGTTACTCCAGGGAGCTGCTACAGAGACTTCAGAAGTTCCTATAAATCAAGTGAAAAGAAAAATCACAAACAAAGATACAAAAAGAGATAATACTGGCTTTATGCCTAGCCTCTCTGAAGAGATATTGGAACCTACCAGACCCAAGCYCAGCAACCTTTATCTTTCTTATTACATTTAAAAATGGATTAACAGCAAGGCAGGAATCCTCTGGCACGGTTCAGTCTCCGTGCCTCTAGGCACAGAGSAGGCTTGCAAGGTGCAGGTCAGAGTGACCAGAGGCCTCGGGAAGATGAACTATGGRTGTTGCTCTGTGCAGAAGTCTCTTTCTTTGGAGAATAAACGCTAGGTAATTTCATGTGGCTCTTGCACTTCAGCAACACTTTTTTTCAGAGACATTCCATATCTTTCATCTTTGTATTTTTAAATAAAGAACAACTGGAAAAAAGAAAAAAWCTTTAGTCTCAGTCATTTTTATCTCCATTAGATGCGTGTTACCTCATTACTTWAGCTCTGTTCTCTTTGATTCCTTTACCATTACTTTCTTCATATCAGTCGACAAATCATTCCATGAAAAGCCTAGGTCTGAGTCTCATCAGGAGGAAAATCCCCCCCTTCACGTAGCACTAGGCAGGTCAATGTTCTGAATCTCACATTTCTTACTTTACTTGTTGTTCTACAAACAGAAAAAATCACAGCAGGGAGGGGAACTAATCTGACCACAAGGGTGTCTTCCCCTGCAGCAAAAATACATAACAGAATATGCCTGGCTGCTTTCTRCAAATGCATCAAAAGCACAACTCTTCCCCCAGAGTCTCCAACCACGCTTATTTCTCATTTGCTCTTTTTCTAAGATCATTTCCCCACTTGCTTGTTAATCCTTCCTCCCGCCTTTAAACCACTTGTCCTGCATGTGATGAATTTCCTTTCATCTTTTCCATTTGAGACTGAGCCTGATAAGACATGGGACAGAGAAGACGTTCTTTACTTCCCAGTAGTAAACTCTCTTTCCTCTTACTCCTCCAGCTGTTTATAGTGGGGTAGTGTAGCTATTAGAAACCCTGTTTGCAAYATATACCCATTCAGGATTTCCTTGAGGATATTCAAGATACACAGAAGAAGCATTCAGTGAACCCACCACGTTAACTACTCTCTAATTATTTTCTCACAATTAAAAATCTTTTTTTTTTTAATAAAAAGCAGATAATAACTGAAAGTAAATGCATTTCTGGGAAGACTTGTATGCTCCCAAGTAAAGAGTGGAAGTACTATATCTGCAGTATTTCTGCTTCTGCAATTTCTTTGTTAATCTAAGTTCTTACTTGGATATTATTTCTAATTTCAAAATGCAGCAGTGAGTGGAAGATTGCTTTCCATCTGTTCTTAGCTTCACGGTTTCTGCTTCGTGAGATCGTTTCCAGAAGTGCATTAGTTATACATTCTTGTGGAGCAAGTGTGGGTATTGTCTGCAAAAGCACTTACTGTAGCAGCCACCGAACATTAATAAACATGACACCTCTTCTGTTTTCTTTATGCAGTGAGGTTTTTGCATTAGGTTATCCACTAAATAGAATCACTGTGTCACAGGTAATGGCTACATGATAATTATCAGGCAAAAGCATCAGTTAATGAATGAATCAGTCTTTGGAACCACTGATAAAAATTGTAATGCAAATCCCAACCCCACATCCAAAGTCTATCAAGACTTTGGTGCTATCAAGAATACTTATTTACAGCATCCGTTGGATGCCAGTACAAATTTAGCAACAGAAGCTGCATTTTTGAGCAAACACCCTGTGCTCCCTTGCTTTGGAGCAACAAATACACTGCAGTTAGCAGAATGATGTGTGGATGATTGTTTTTTTTTTCCTGTTTGTTACTGTTAGCAGAGAAACAAAGGAAAGGAAGGAACAATTAGTCCCTGTGCCATCTGCATTACTGAATAACTGAATGTAGGATCAGACCAGAATTACTGTGATAAGACTCCTCATTTCTTCCAGGTTCGAGCTGTTTATATGTTCTTCACAGTCCATTTCCTTGTGCACAGCTGGCAGGTGGATACACATAATGACATACTTAGATCTACTTGATGTCAGGTGGCATGCAATTTTGTTTATAGTTTTAGAAGCAGCAGCTATAACTTCACCCTCTGGACCCACAKCTCTTCCTAAATGTGTGTTATGTTAGAAGAAAGAAGAATGCAAGACTGAGCAGCAGCTCTCAGAAGAGTTCTTTTCAAAATGATTTTGCTGTACCTAGCTCCACTCTGAACTGAAGCCACTGATGGGACCAGGGAGGAGTTACACTGTGTRCGTGGGCCAGCTTGTGGGTGAATTCCAGAAAAATAAACAACTTTTTGCGTGAATGTCTGTGCCGAGCTGACCCTGGAGTTGACAAGGCTGTACCTCCAGAAGAACATTTTCTTGCCTGTTCAGTGCAGGTGTGCTACCACCATCTGGAAACTCACAGTCCTGAGCAGATCCGCAATGGGGGACTCTGTGATAAATGCATGATTTGCTCTTCAAATATACTACCAGCATGACAGTCCTTGGACAATCCTGTGGCTGATCAGTTAGGTGGCCGATAGTTTGGGCTCAGATGCAATGGTACAGTTGCTGGAACTGTTCTTCTAATCTTAAAGCATGTGCTGTGCATTGGGGCTCACTCATAGAAACTCCAAGGTTTCTCATTTGTTTTTCCTAATGAATAAAGTGAGAGCTGCCTATGTGGTGGCTRTAGTCAGGATCCTACTTCTTATTCTAGGAAGCTTTTTTTGCATCTCCTACTACCRTGATATAGTCTTTTACTAGGTTTTTGAGTCATAGAGAGGAAATGATTAAGTGCTGTGTAGCAGGCTGAAGGATCAGAGCAGACTGTGTCCTTAGGAGACTGGTCACTACCTGTAAGGCTTGTGGCTGCTAAGCAATACTATTCTCTGATCACAACTGTACTGAGTTCTGTWCAACATCTGCACAATATTTACACAACATCTCCTGTCTGTTGTGTGGAACCAAGAGGAGGAAACGCCTAGATTTGCAGGAAACAGAGAGATGTACATGTAAATGGCAGTCTTCGGCTGGGTTTCACCTCACTGTGCACTGGCTTTGGAATGGATGTGTTTTTCTGGTTTGATTAATTTATTGGGGYTATTTGTCCTGGCATGTAGCACATGCCAGTGCAGCACAGAGCTGTGGTTGGGTAGGTAGCACAGCGTACTCTTTATTCTATGAGGTGTAGCTTTCCTACTATTTCTACACATTGGCAGARTAGCAGATGTTGATTAACAGAAGAATTAAGTACTAGTGGTCTCCCGAGGGCTGTTTTTCTGCCTTTTTGTATTTTTTTTGCTTTCAGTATCCATCTGAATGCTCACGCCTGCTGGCCTCTGTGGTCCAAGCGCTCTCCGTCTCAGTCTGGGGTTTGCTACATGTGTTTTGCAGGATGCTGTGAGTCTTCAGATGATGAGGTCAGGGTCTGCCAATACATAGAAGGAACACTTCAAATCAAATGTCAAGCTCCTATCTTTTTCCTAAAATGTATATAAAGATTTAAATAGTAAGAGGCACTTCATTTCACAAATTTTTAAACTTTTTTGTTTTAGCTACAGAAAGCCTCATGGTCACTGTGCTCCACCATCCTTGGTGGCAACATGGACACGTGAGGAGCTGGCATGGAATGGCTCCCTGTTAGTTTGCACAGGGAACTCGCCTGGAAGAAGCAGCAGCAGGAGTGGCAAAGGCAGCTCTCAGGTGAAGGAAGCCCACGGTCCCGGGGACAGGGTGTGAGTGAACCTTGCTGTCCACGTAGCTGTTGGCCAAGGGGGAAGGGGAGGAGGAAGTGGGCTACTGTTTTGATAGACCATCCTCTCCAGCAGTTACGTGGGCCTGTTTGTGGACTCCATCAGCCAGCTGAGTATTTCCCAGCCATAATTTTCCTCTGCTCAGTCACGACGAGGCTCTGCTAAGCTGGCCTGCCTTCGCCCAGCGGCCCCCTCCGCCAGCTCCCCACTGACTGCAAGGTTGCTCCGTCCGGGTACTTCCCATCCCGGAGGCGTTATCCTCTCTTTCTTAGAGACTTTAATTAAATCACTGCATATCTTCCCTCTCTCCTGCCTGCTCTCTTCTTCAGCTCAAGGGGAACAGCAGTTAGTATCAGTGTCCTAGTAAAGTGAAACKTAAATTTCTGTGGTAGAGCACTCACCACTCATATCTACAACAGGAAAGAGAAATACCGTGTTTTCACCCCATAGTTTTGGTGTTTTGTTTGCACTTCTTCCCAGTCCCTGGTGAGTCATTTTCTGCTTTTTTTCTCCCCCTCCTGTGTACTTTGGAGCTCTGTCATAGGAAACTTCTGCAGCTCAGAGTCTCAGAGTAGTTTTAGTGGACCAGAGTTGCATTAATGGCTGACTGCCCGTAGCATTGGCTGCACTGCGTTACGATTACGGCTGTGCAGAGCTGCATTTCGTATTCCCAAGTTTCTGCAATGCGTGTTGTCACAGTTCTTATTAACAGCCTCCCTGGGACACTGATACAAACACAGCTTGCCTTCCACAGCTTATGGGGGTATGGCCAACCTGCTTTACCCTTCTGAATTTCACAGTTGTCAATGTTGTTCAGATTTGGATCTCTGCTCCTGAATCCAAAAACTGTACCTCCTGGGAAGGCCCAGTTAGTGCTTGCATTTGCTTTCCCATGGGTTAGTACTGGAGAACGTGTCCTTCCTTTGCATGGTGCAATGGCAAAGACACTACCTGTCTGTGAAACCTGTGGGAACAGTTGTGCATTGCGGTTACCCGTTAGATGGGCTGTTCACTTGGAAGATCGTAACTTCCTGTTCCAGATAGAGGTGACAGATGCCCCACGCTGCAGAATGRTGTTTTTCTAGGGCACTTTTTTGATTTGAATTTCCATTTGTGCCCCTTCCTCACATGCTCAGCAGCTGTGACAATGCTGGTTTGCAACAAGTTCTAGGTATTTGAGGAGTTAGTGGTAGTGATGCTTTGTAAACTGCTTTAGGCATTATCTCTATAGATAGCTCATTATTGCAATATGTTTTTCAGTTTAATAAAACATATTAGAAGGGATTTTAGTGGTTAAAAATCCATCTTGATGAGATGTATACTAATAAACACACATATTTCAGCTGAATGATTTTTGTGCACAGTCAAATACATTATGCACTTTCTGACAGAACTACAGAAATGTTTGGCTCTCAGTCAATGCATCTCTAAAACAGATACACCATTAGCTACATGTATGAGGAGATACAGAGAGTGCCCAGATCTATYGTTTTTCTGCAAGTTCCATAACATTCAGTGCCATTTCTAAAGCCTCAGATCTTGGAGTAGTGGCAGTGTGAGAATAACTTCACTTCTATCCTCCCTGGAAAAAAATCCATCTTAAAAGACACAAAAGAAAGGTCCATGGGTCTAAATATAAACTAAAATTTTTAAAAACTATCATGACAATTGATAAAAATCACYTTGTTTATAAACAGCAGCACATTTGTATACTACTATGTTGGGCTAGGTGATTCTTCATGAACTACATATAGAACAAAAAATGGTCCTTGTTTCAAAAAATTTATGCACTTGTTTTTATTTTAAATCTCAATATTTTTAAGTCAGTGCTATGACCTTTGAATACTTGAGGCTTGTATAAATACTTTTATCAGTGCTGGAACAAAACACCATTGATGTGGATCTTTCAGGCTACCTCCTGTGAAATGAGTATGTTCCTCTTTGCTGCTGGAGGGTCACTCATGTCATACAAGACCTGCAGCTGACAACTGGAAGCCACAGGATCAATAAACTGTGATCAAATGCTGAGGTCTGGAATGATGAAAGTCTGGACACCAGGCAGTGAACAACTTCATACACAGATTTGATAGTCTAGTTCATTAGATACTTCAAGGATTTGAAGGCAAAATCATTCAAAGTTTTACAAAAAGACTGAAAAAATCTAGAGAGGGAAAGGAAAATGCTTAATCTTAGATTTCTTCCGGTTTTCCTAATGATACTGAAATAAAGTTAAAACTGTAATTTAAAACTGAAAAACAGAAAACTAAAGTTTTGAACAGGGCAAAACAAAACATTTTTAAGAATTAATGTTGTGAGATTGGTGGGATTAATGTTGATTGGTGGGATTTCCCCACCAATTCAATGTTCAGCTCTCTCTGTAGATCTTGCAGTGTCGCAGTGCCTCCCATGGGCACCATCTGAACTGAGATATCCTGGCCGGTCCTGCCATTGCTTCTCTGATTTCTCCTGGAGCTGAGCTATCAGCTCCACTGCACCACACAGAAGAGGAAACCAAATGTGGCTGTGTGAAACAGAAAATCTCCCTGGTGGAAGCCACCTTATATGTGAGCRAGCAGAAGCAGAACTGTCCAGCTGCAGTGGGAATAGACATTTTGATGAACAGTCTACAGGCATCTTCCTCTCCCATGCAGAGGAGACCTCCTCTATCCTCCCCTCCGCCCCCTCAAAAAAATTATGGGTTAAAAGCAATTCAGGGTATATTTGAGGTACCACAGAGCAGGAATGCCAGTCAAATCCTCCAACTCTTTCCTCTAAACATTTCTTTCACATATTGACTGCTCAGATCCTACTTCCCTTGTCGATGCTGTCTGCGTAGGTGGAGCTGCTTTTACAACCTAAAACAGAGAGAGAAAAAAAAATCTTAAAACCCAGCCCTTTCATACAAAACACATCTTGGGGATAGTCGATGTGAGCAGTGCCTGTCTCCGTGCTGCCAGGAGGGGAAGTGCCGCCCTTCATTAAAGCTGTGTGGGAAGTTAATTACCTGCCCCACATTGCAGGCGGAGTTGATGCTAACATTGAATCAGTTGTTGTGGGGGAAATAACCCACAAACTATCTGATAAAAAAGTTTTAAATGGGGAGRATTTTTCTATGGAGGATAGGAAATTAAGTTTTTTATCCGTTGACTGTAAGTTTGGGGTTTTCTGCCAGTAAAGTGAGATTCAGATGAGTATATGGCAGGAAGTCAACACAGTTTGATGTCTCTAAAACTCACAAACTCCATACTTCTTCTACTGCAATAGTGCTTTCAACCTAGACCAAGATGGGTAGACTATGGAGAAGAAAACTCAATGCACAAATGATCCATGTGTTGCATACTGTAGGAGTAGGTAGAAATGAAATCAATATATTATCCCAAAATAATGCAACTTTACCTTAACGCTGTCTCTCCAATCATTTTCATGCAATTATTTTTTTCCCTTGGTGATAGAGAAGCTGTAGACATTTGGCGGAAGAAGGCTACTGGAGAAAGGAGTGTATTCAGGAAAGCTCTACGAGGATGACTGAAGATGGGATTCTCCAAGGAGGAAAGTTAAAGTTGCTTGTTCTTGCTGTGCTTTGACTGTGGGAGAATTATAACATGTGCTCGGGGATGAGGGGATAGAGAGCACGTTTTATAGGATGGAATAAACCTCACTGGTAGTGAGAGGTTTCATCAGGGCCTTTAATGTGAAGCARTGTTACAGACAGTTAAGCAGGAGCTTGAACTCATAAAAGCCCATGTGAAATCACTCACCAGTGAGCCAGGAGGAGATTTACTGACTGTGGCACTGGAAGGGGCATGAGCAGGTGGTGGAGGTAGCAAAGAAAGCTTCAGGGTTGCCTATAACCCAGCATGGAAGGAAGATAGTCTTGGGATGAGCTTCGAGACTGAGGCAAGCAGGCCTTGCAGGACTGCTAATTTATATACCATTAAAATGAAAATTTAAATCAAAAAGAGATGATGGTAGAGGTAGCCAGCTTTTTCAAGGAGACCTGCGAGCTAGTCCAGGCTGAACACCTAATGGAAAGGGCTGCAAAACTGGACGTGGCAAGAGACTTTGAAGCCCTGAGACTTTGCCAAGCCAGATCTCCATCAAGAGATGTCAATTTTCCTGGAAAGATTAAACAATTAGACAGTGTCTTTATGTGAGCAGCAGCTGCTGAACATCTGCATGTATTGGAATCCATCTGCAAACCTCTCCTTTTGGAATAGTGAACCAGCTCAAAAAAATGACACACAACCTGCTGCAAACATATTCCCTTATAACAGGAGAAAGCAGAGAAATATTGGCTGACTTGTAATTTGCTCACAGATGTGAAAGGCAGCACAGAAGGTAAAAATTYGTCATGAAGAAAGGCTCGGTGTGAGTCGGACACTAGGAAATGTGTGCCGACCATTGGTGTACACGGTAAAGACATGACATTTACAACAGTTTCATAGGATTGGTGAATAATTTGCATTGGAAGGGACCTCTGCCAAACAGAAGTCAGCCAAAGTTCCCTGCCACCTCTTCCCATCTCTATTTGGACACTGAAGGATCTCTCGAAGTTTGAGGGAAACATGGTAAAATTTTGTTTTGAGTGGTTGGTAAGGCAAACAGCAAATAGGATTTCTAGGAGTCAGCCTGCATGGTCCAGACTTGCTGGTGCAATTCACCCTTTGAGATAGGCCTATAACAGTCCTTGAAATGTAGTTTAGATCTRGGTATTTTCTCTGCTGGGTAGTGCACAAACCTTGGCAAAGAAGAGACTCTTTCTGTGTCCATCTGCAGAGATTTGCATTTTTGTCATCCTCATGTACCAGTRTTCAGTATCATATACCAGTATCTTTGACCAGCTATAATTGTGCAGCTAACCTSGATTTGCAGCTAGACACCAGTGAAAAGAGGCTAACAACACTCCAAGGGCCGTACAAGTTGCCGTAAGACTCCAGTTGTTCCTTGAAGAAGGGCCCTGTAGAAGGAAATAGGGGCAAATGGAAAGAGAAGAACGTGAGCTCCCTGTACACCTGGGTATAATATGCATGAGAACAAAAAGTGATTCTCTGCTGGCTTGTGACTTTACTGAATGCYTAGAAAAGGTCAAAAATGCAGTCTGCAAAAATGAGGAAGCTAGTGATTATGCAAAAAGTAAGGGAAGCAGTTCAAATAACTGCAGGCACAGTGGAAAAATTGGCAAGAAAAAAAGCTATCTTAAATATAAGATTACCCAGAATAAATTATTTCAAAATTAAAATTCCTCTTTCATTCCGGGAAACAGGAATACTAAACWGAAAATACTAATGTTGGAGGTAGAAATATCACCTGTAAGCATTTGGTTTCCGTCTGGGTAACTTAACAACAGGAATTTTCGTAATAGGAGATCTGCAATTAACAGCGTATCTGACTCAAAAGCAACATTTATGAGATTAAACATGCTGAAAAGAACGGATCCAGTGTACAACCACCTCCTTGGTCTCCACTGGAGGTGGAGAGGGGAATGAGAGCAGCCACCCAAAAGAGGGGTAGAAACTGGACTCCAGAAATTTAAGCCAAGAGCCTGGGTCTCCTGAACAGTTGAGCAAGTTGGGGGTTGGATTTTATTCGGGCAGATTCACAAGGGTCAGGGAGATGCCTCACAGTTTGGTTTGTGGCATTTCCATTTTGGAGTGTAGCCTGACTGGTTTGCAAGGAAGACGTTTTTCTGCAGCAAAAACAGCTGTAAGAGCCTGAGGTAGAAGCCACTTTCTGGGGATGGGGAGACAGGAGTGTCTGGCTGTGCCGATGCGTGAGGCAGAACAGGGCCTTCTTCAGGGGCTGGGTAGTGGTTGTGGGAAGAAGACCGAAATGTGGCCCAATGAGCTAAATAATGCTGGTGGAAGAAGAACGTGGGTGAGGAGTTTATGATGATGAAGCTGAGCTTCCAAAGTTACTATTAACCTTCATTGAAGTGCCAGTCGGACACATTTCGAAGATCCTCAGCAAATAGTCTAAGAGACATTTCAACTAGGAATCAAGAGCTGTTCTGCTCCAGCAGAGATAAAATTTTGTTTGATACAAGTTGTACTGCCCTGGTTCAGCCAAAAAACAATACTGAGGAGAAACAGATGGCAGCAAACAAAATTAAGTCACTTTTAAGATTCTTATCCATTAGCCCAGACATATGGCTCCCTGGAGACTGTAGCAGGTTCGTTTTGGTTTTCTGTATTAGATCTTAAACGTTGCAAATAGAAGTGAATCCAGAAGATGGGGGGAAATCTGCTCTCAGAGCAGAGCAAAGCCTGCGGCAGTTTAAAGTGATGGCTTTCTGTTTGTGCGTTGTTCGTAGCACGTTTGGGAGGCTTATGAAGAAAGCATTACACGGCATGCCTATTGAATTTCAAATACGTATAAAGCACCTAGACCTCTCTCAGCTTATTTATTGAAAACATCTTCTACCTTTTCTGCATACTGAGCCCACTACAAAATCTAGTTATATAAATACTAGTTGGAAGTAACTGGATTTGCCTGTTGGGTGCTTTGATGTGCAGGATGTGAGCACTTTGGAGGGGATTGAATCAACATGTCTCAACATGCAAAAGCAGCACAGATATACTGGAYAGAATAAGCTAAGAGGCAATAAAAATAGAAATCCTAATAGAGCGATAACAGTGACAACAAGAAAATCACAGATACAGTAAGTAAAAGACCAAAATCTTTCCAAAAGTGAGGATTTGAGCCTAAAAGTTGATTGTTTCTAAAGGGCCCGTGTGTGTAGGTTTAACAAATGAGACTCTTTTTCACCTAATTGATTTCAGCTATTATGAGCATTTTTCATCATTCTCAATTCATATAGCCTTTCCTCAGTTCTTGAAATTCCAGGTAACCCTGCTTTTCTCATGTGCACTTGTTCCTTATGCCAGTCATAAGGAACACACAATGTGTGCAAACATTGATCGTTGAAAGCATCCTCCATCTCTTCATTGGCTGTAAACTTGAAACCTAGCTTGTCTTCCAAAATTAAATTTTGCTTCTTTTTAATGAATCCTTCACTTGCGTATTTTCTGAAAACACTTGAATTTGGAACCCCAAGGTCCAGGCGAACATCCATCTGCATACCGCCAGACCTGCACACGTGTGGTTGGTTTTTACTATTTACATACAACAGTAACATAAGACTGCTTTCTGAACAACATAATATTCTCTCCCTGAAGGACATATACTTCAGTCAGACAACTCTATAAAAGCAATAATTGGCCTTACTATCTATCTTGTTCTAAGGTTTTTGTACCCTCCACAGCCATCAAGGCAGCCCTTCTGTTAAGAAAGGAATTTGGGAATAAGTTTATGGTAAAAGAGCGATTTAGAAGAGATGAGTTAAATGCTGCACTAGGTTTTCAAACTGACTGGATTATTCTAAGGCAGTATTTCWTATGATAGAGTTTAAAAGTATTATTTAAAATGTGCTTAGTTTAAATTACGGATGTTCAGTACCATGAAACACCCTGCAGCAAGTTTGATCCAAAGGGTTTTYTTAGTAAAAGCTTTTTACGCAATAGGCAGAGCCTGTCTTGGTATCTTCAATAGCTTATTTTAAATTACCTGCAGCCTGTGAACAAAGTGGATACAGCATGTGAAAACCCACACACTCCTTACTATGAAAGCTTTCAATCTTTTTCTTTCCAAAGACAGCTACTACTACAAGCGGGACTGGACAAGAAATTACAACCCTCMGGCAAGTATTAGGATATGAGGAGAAGTGGAGTGTGTAGAGAACGATCTCACGCTGTGATATTTATCTGACTTCTCTAAAATATTTTTTGAGGAGTGATGAACTTATTGTGTGTGTTGTCACAGATAYAGGTTGGCTCTCTCCTCGGCCAGGAGGAAACCTGGAGAATGACCCATGCTCGGAGGCAGCAGAATTGCCTCCCGCTGTAGCGACGAGAGTCTTGGACCCACCAGACAGGTAATAAGGGCAGAAGCAATGTGTTCCCCTTTATATGTTGTGTGTTGTRTGCTGTTCTTAATCATAAGTAGAGCTCCCATACCAAAAAATTATATCCTATAGGATATCCTATGCCTTTCTGCTGGTATCGTAGGTGCTGCTGTATTCTCGCATTTCCCTTGGAGAATTGCTATTCAGAGTGCGAGGCAAGTCTGTCTGGCACATTTTCTGTACACATGGGAACTGAATCCCACCGACCTTGAGCTTGTTTCTAACACACAAGCCTGTGTCGTGCAACCTCGTGTGAAGTCAGCGAGCACAGAAGCTGATTTCCATTCTGGAGGAGAGGAAAGAGGAACATACTGTTGCCTTGATCTGAGAAAAGGGCTCAGCCAATATGCTATAAATGGCTGCATGCTGTTCTTACTCTGCACATTTTTCTTCTCAGAAGGAGACATAATAAATCTGTTTAAAAATTGATGAGTCTTTGGGAGAATGGGAAGTGGGAATTGCTTCTCCCACTCCTCGGATGACAAATTTGACTACTGATGAAAAAAAGGCTGTTTTGTAAAAGCAGAGTGCAGCTGAGAAACATCAGACAACTCAAAAGGTAGCAGGATTTCTCTGAAGGGCCTTTCCTACTTCCACCRGGATTGGTCTGAAAACCCCAGCATGGGAAAACACTCTGCTCTGCTTCTGACTGCTGAGGCATGTTGTGTTAACATWGACTTGCTTACCTATTTTTCTCTTTTTGGTGTTTGTTTTTACATAAATTTGATAAACTCATGGTTAATGTWATGGCCTTGGAATTGCTGATGTGCGATGTTGGTAGTCACTGGTTTAAAAAGGGAAAGTGGTGGCATAGGAGACATGGTGTGAGGATCTCAGTGTRCTTTAGCAACAGGAGAGACTSATATTCCCAAGCAGTAGTGTAGGGAAACAGTCTGGGAAACGAGCAAATGCCACATTTTGCCTCATCCTAGTCACCTGCTACAGCTCTGGTAAACAGCCACTGTTAAACAAGGTCCTAGGAAAAAGARAACTGTTTTTCTACAGTCCTCTAGTTCTCACAGCAGTGCTTGGAGGGCAGTGTCTGCAGTGGGACTGATGGGGCCCCACTGCAAAAGCACAGTCCAGCCCTGAAGATCTTTCAGTCCAAGCAGAGCAGCAGCTCCAGAAAATGGTAATACTCCCCAGTGGCCGCATAACCATTGAGGAGCATGAGGTTCTGTGCGGGAGCAGGAAATCTAGGGAGGAAAAGCACATATTAATGAGCAGGGAATCAGCTCAAGGAAAGGAGGAATGATAGCAATGGGGACGCTGAGGAGAGGACCAATTCCTCATTTGGCCTCCAGCATGATGCCCGCTGCAGGGGAAGGGCCCAAGCAGCCGCTGTGAGCAGCTTCGGGCCCCTCTGCCTCAGTCCAAGTGTGATTTGATGCTGATACAGTCCACTCTGCAACAAAAATGGTACCACAAAGCAAAACGGTATTTGAGCCTTGACACAGGCTCATGGAGATACTCAGCAGTCACAGCAAGCCCAGCCCCATCCAGGGGCAGGAGGGGGAGATGTCTCCTGCCATACAGGCAAGACTCCAACGCTCTCCATCTCCCGCCCAAGAAAGCCCAAAGCGCGGATCTTGCTGGATCTGTCCATGTGGCATCAGATGTGGAAGGACGCGCTCTAAAATAGTGATGCTTTGCTCCTGCAGTGCAGTAAAAGATAACATCAGTTGTTTTCTAACAGTGCTAAAGCTATTTCTTTCCTTATTTCTCTTGCAGGGGTCAGCTCCAAAGGAGTGTGTGAGTGTTAAGAGATTCATCCTATAGCTTTCATATAGACTGTGAAATCTGAAAGCAATACCTAGATCCCCGGGCTCCCTGTCTCATGTTTACCTCTGYGGACAAACCCTGCAGGGCTCTGTATCAGCTTTGATGCAACAGCTGGAAGCTGACACATCTCCCAGCTCAGGGAAGRCAGCTAATCACATAGTTCAACAGCCGAGACATGAAAGAGAGGAGCCATCTGACCTGCCATGGCTAACATGGAGGCAAGGCCAACGAACAAAATTTTAGTGCAGGAACTCCTTGAACATGTTGTACTTCTCAGCATCCCTAGCAAACAGCAGTAAATTTCACGGTAGTGTAAGTTATATACCAACGTCTCCTCTCCTGTGCGTGTTCTCTGCTCTTTGTTCTTCCTTCTCCGCTGCAGAGAGCCTTTTCCCTCTGCAGACCTCTTTGCACTGCAGATAGCTAGCCCTAATTAATGTATTTGCACATTCCCACAAGAATGCTGGTTTCTTTACAGGGAACTAGAGATATTCTTGCCATTTAGCTAAAACATTTCAGTGGTAGTCAGAAAGGTCAGATTTTTTTTTAAGTGAGGTTTTGATATGTCCCTTAACTCCAGTATTGTTGCCAAATACTGCCAAACATAATTGAGAGTACCRAGGAGCAGATCTTTAGCTAGTGTTATGTGACTGACGCCTTTGTGTGTTCCCCACTGACTTTTTATCTAGGGTGACTTGCTTAAGTATTTAATTAAATGGCTTTCTCTTTTAATTTCAGTCTGATTAGCAATATCCTATGCCTTAAATTGTTGCTTATTACTGCTAATTTTAGACAGTGCTATTCAAAGAAGAAGCTTTCATGACCAGTTACTCTTACTTTAAGGAAAAGTCAACTAAAATGTAATCTGTAATATCTATTTAGTACTTAATATTTCTGAAATGTGTTTTCAAACTGAAATGCATTGCGAAATGCAAATGCATTTATTTGGAGGCAAAAGTACATCCTGAATTATAATTGTATGCAGAAGGATAATTTAGACAGGATTCTTCAGTTGATGAATTCCTAAATGGGAAATTATTTTCTTGCTGAAGAGTTTACACTAGAACAGGAAAGGAGACATGAAAACACAATTTAGAAAATTAAAACAGAACACATTGTTTAACTGAAGTAACTGATTCTTTTGTAGAAAAAATGTAAAAATATGAAACTGTTCAATACTTGGTGACTCCATTTCATTGGTAGTTCTTACGCATGAGCTGAGAGCCATGGTGATCGTTTTATGTCTGCAGTTACAGGGGAAAATGCAATTGAAAATGCCAAGAAATTATCTTCTAGACACTTTATTATTTTTTAAAATAATAGGAAGTCTGTACCTGGGCCACTTTATGTGTGATAATGACCTAAGCGAACAGTGCTGAATATTTCCAGACAAGCCTATAAATCTCTAGCATTCATACTTCTGAGGGAAAGGTTTGGGAAGACAGCTCAGATTCATCTTGACTATATTTCTTATTTAAACAGACATAATTATTTCGCTGAATTTGGCTTCTGGTTCCTTTTATAATGTTCCTAACTTACCCAATATGCTGATAAACAAAGCACGTTTATCGTTTTTTTAATCTTTTCTAACCCTACTAACCACTTTTACACTCTAAACTAGTCTTCTAGACTCTCCCTGCAGATCGAACAGGGAGATGGGCACCTCCAGAAGACAAGTCACCCCCTGCTCTGCCACATCCCTCCAGGAGGGGAGGAATTGCCTCCTTCCGAGGTGCCTGCCCCTCTCCAGAGGCAACTGAATTTCAGACGGTGAACTTCAGTGAGAAGAGTTCCTGCTCCAGGCTTTCATGGACTGAGTCTTACTGGCGAAGCTCCCTGCTCTTCCTGGTGTGGGAACAGCCAGAGAAACCAAGCAGTGTCCTTTGGGGTAATTTATGAGAACCACGGCCAAGGCTTAGCTTGCTAATTGGTGCTAAACAAGGAGAGAACTGTCAACAGGTTTCCCGGGCTCCTGATCGGCAATTAGCTTTCTCCAAATTTCCAGATGGATTTTTTTAGATTAATTTCTTAACTAGAACTAAWTCTTAGTAGCAGTCTAAATTCTGACACTTGGGAATTTGCTTAGGATCCAATCAAAGCTCTTCAGCTTTCACTCAGATGGTGAGCAGTTCATAGACCATTGATAGTTTGTTGTGCATCTCAAAGCCACGTTTCTGCCTGCAGTTAAGATCCTGCTGGTCTGTGATCTCTAATATCCGGTGTCTGTAACACCCACAGGCGTTGCCTAGATCTGAGCACTGATGTAACGCAGGTTTCTCCTCCGAACGTTAACAAGCCTGTGGCCTGTGGTTCATCCTGTGATGTCTCATTGCTCACAGCGCATCRTCACCCGTTTGGATCAAGTGAGTAGCTTATTGCTGGGTTATTTGGATTAGCAGGCTACAATTCCAAGGCTGCATTAATGTTAATGTGAACATCTCTCAAAGTCAGTCCTCGGGACAGTATTTTTAAACATGAAAAAGTATCAAAGCCAGTGGTATTTGAGGGAATCTGCATGGGATCAGAAGTCAAGCTGAAGCTGGAGAAATAATTCACAGATCTCTAGGGCCAGAAGGGACTATTGGGATCATCTCATAAACCTCCTCTTAATTTCTATAGATTACCATCCTCTGTTTCCTTCACCAGCCTCAGGACTTCTGCCTGTCCTGGTCTGAATCTTTTAGAACAAAATAGATATTTGCTTTCAATTAAGAGTAAACTGCTTGGTTAGCAATTTCCACAGTTAACTGCCCTGGAAAAATTCTGCTTTTTCTTAGGTAATTCTATTTCACTTCAGTTTTCAGATAGGAGAGGGCCTCCTAATGTCAGAATCTCCCTGCATGAAAGATAATACAGAAGGATAAAAATCAAGCTATGGAAGGAGCTTTGACATGTGGTTTGCTGCAGGAAAGAATCTATAAGATCATGATGAGCTCCACATTGTTCCTCGGGAACTTCATACAGAGAGCAGTGGGGTGGGGTTTTTTGACTGTTTTTTTTTTCTATTAACCTCATATCTCTATATGTAAGTAGGGCTTCCAGCTTCCAGCACAGCACTGAACTGATCATTCAAACCAGATCTTTTTGCCTGTAAATGATACTATGCGGTCATACACAAAGGGGGGTGCAAAGTGGGTGCACAGGGAGGCAAGGAACATATTGCTCCACAGTACTACACTTCACAGGTACTTGCTGGGATAAAATTATGAGTTAAGTAATTCCATTTAGTACAGTTCAAGGAGATATCAACATTCAACACAGCTGTGCAGGAGCATGTGCTGCAATACRTCCCAGTTCTATGAGATCACTATGAGTTGTTTCCTATAGAAGTCCCTGTGTCAGCACAGAACAAGGGAACTGATAAAATTCAACATTAACACTAAAGTCAGATCTTTTTCTTCAACTGCTGTAAACTCTTGTTAACTTCCCAAAATGCTCTGGAAAATATCCTTTCTTGTCAGCTTCCTAACCTATGCTTGCTTTCTTTGAAATGATCCACAGTCAGGCTAATCTTTAAATTCAGCTTAAATATGATATAATGAATGTAGAACAGGTCCTTGCATGGGAAATGATCATGGTTTGTTTGCTTGCTGCAGGTCGCTCTGGTCTGACCAGCCTCACTGGGCTGTTTTCTTGTCCCAGCGCTTTGCTGTGTTGGATTCACAAAGGAGGAGAGGCTTTGTGGTCCTGTTTCTCTGAAGTCTGTGAAATGTTTTGAGATTTGAGAGAAGTTAAAGAAATTCCACTGGATGTTGAATTGTTGAYGTGCTCCTTGCTCAGAGCCACTTGGGGTTTACAGGCAAGAACCGATCCCAAGGAAGACCAGCACAGCACTTGGCCAGTACTCTCTCCTCTCTTCCACCATCTGCCACGATTGCATTGCACGGCGACATATGGAGTTGTGCCCCCTCATTAGATACATGTGGGTCCAAAAAAACATTTCAGAGCCTGAAAGAGAAGCTTCTACTTCTTTAAGCAACACARGGCCTCTGGAATTAGAATTCACTCTTTCTGTATCCTGTGTTTTTTTCAGAATTAGTAATACGTCTGTGATATAGCTGGTCAATGGGTAGATGAATGTCCAAGTTGAAATAACCCACTCACAAGTTATTTGTTATATTAAAAGATATATATTGTATTTATACAGAATGCATATTATATTTATACAGAATGTTATATTGTATCACATTACATTATCTTTATTCTGTATTTTTATATTATCATATACATAGTAATATGTATCACCACTCTTCTTGGAGGGGCACAGACTAGCGGCAGCAGAGTTTCCACAACAAGCACCTGTCAACCTTTATAGTTTTTCTCTCTCCCTCCTCCTCCTTTTATTTTTCACTCTTAAAGCCATTTTTGATGTGTGGGCTTAAAAATACACATATAACAAGATGTAGAATGATGACCCCCAAACAGCCTATGGAGTAGGAGGATAGAAACCAGCCGTGTTCAGAGCTTTGAAAAAACAAGCAGCACCCACTGCACAGCTCAGCAATGTAGCTCACGTGTTCAAAAAGCATCTTAAAAAGTAATAAGGTCTCCCTGCTAAGAGAATCARAACAATGCAATCTGTGTTCCTGAAGGCTGCAAGCTTGCTAGACCATCTTGTCCAGCTTATGTAGCACAGGGCAGAGGATTTCCCATCCTTGGGAAGCCTCTGAGCTCCAGCCTCYGTCGTGGCGGATGCTCGAGCAGTGGGTTGCACAGCTCCGTCCTCTGCAGCAAGYAGGGCAGAGTCACGCAGGGCCCTGATTAACCCCGCAGGAGGTGAGGGATCAACATCTATGTGTGTCCCTCTTGGCCTAACTGCTGTCCCTGGAAGATGCAAAGCCTTCTGGTTGGAGCAGACTCTAAAAACTACAGACCACAAGATTTAGGGAGTCCAGAAGGGAAACATGAACCAAATATGATGCTACAGCCTGGGAAATTTGGGAGTCTCAACTGGGATGTGGCTGCAGCATCATRTGTCGAGACGGGTAGCTGGGGCTACACAGGCTCAGGCCAGAGGTTCATCCGGTCTCCAGCATCACTTAGGGGTCTAGGCAGCCCCAAAAGTCTTTAAAAAGAATAAGCAAGAATATTTCTGACTTATCCAGGGGTGTGGATGCCGTACTGGAAAATTCTGTGGAAAATAACTTTTTGATAAGCATTTTAACCAGATTGGAGAGGTTCAGGCCCCATGGGGCCAGTGGATCCCTGAGGCGAGGAGCCACAGGGGCTCCYAATGGCAGCAGGGCTGAGCCTCACTGCTAGGGCCCATCCCACCACCCTGAGGTGTCCTGAGACAGGAGTGGGAAGAGCAGGGGCTGAGCCATGCAAAGAGTCCAGGTGACAGAGCAGGGCAATCRCAGATGGCATTTAACAAATGTCCATCTACTGTTGAACGTATGCCTGCTCCTCACGATGGCGTGGTCTTCAAAATGGCAAGTGGCCTACAGAAGAGGAAAAAGTGACATCAGACTAGGCAACAGTGGCACCAACCCAAAGGATATTTCTGTGCTATCAGACCATGACATGGGCAACATGGTAACCACTACTTCCACTCAGCAGCTTGTACCATTGCGTAGTGCAGAATTGCTTTGAAATAATTACGAAATGCAAAGTGTTACTAATAAATGACACTGCTAATTGCCTTCTGGATGTGCTAAAGGGGATCAAGAACTACATATGACCTGTTTTATATCAGTCAATACCAGATGCATGTTGAAGCCCGATTGCCACCCATGAGCAGAATACTCTCTTCTTGAGCAGATATTCAAAAATTCAGCTAGTAAATCCAGCTTTCATTTCCACTGACTATTGAAAGACTGACAAGAGTAAGCCCCCCCTGTATTGCTAGAAAGTGCACCTTTAGCAGGAAACAGCAGGTTCTTGGAGAAGATTGAACCTGCTGTTTCATCTCCAGGCTCAAAATATTCACAACACTTTTAGGTGGCAGCGGTAAAGTTTCTTGTATTACTGTGATACTCAGCTGCAAAAGAATGATTTCCTGTTAAGTCCATGGGAGCCACCACTTGAAAAGGTGAAAATATTTTTGCCTTTGGACATTCATGTTCTCATTTACAAATAAAAGCCAGTAGCAAAAGAACTGGGGTTTCACCTCTTAAAAGACATTTATTTTCCTGTTGTCTGGTCATGTAGCAATAGTAAATCACCCATTCTGCACGGATTTTGCAAATTCACTCCAAAGAGGGATTTGGCTAGCAGGATCTTGAGCTGGAGGAGAAACTCTTGTGCCTCCTCCCACCCAGACAAGTGTTTTTTTTTTTTTTTTTTTTTTTTTTTTTTAAGAAAGAAAACAAAAACCATCATTAACACGCTGAAGCTATTTTCAAATTTTCAAAGCAACGATTAGATGACCTAAGGTTCACTGTGGACAAAGGGATGCATATTCCCAGATCCTCTTGCTAACAGATTTTGGAGTGCTTTCTCATACCTGTGAAGTCTTGGATACATAATATGTTTGGTGACAACCCTGGCGCATATCCCTGCACTTGCCTTGAGCTCTGGTGCTTCCCGAGATGTGTTTCAGCTGGCCCAAGCAGGAAGCACCATGTAGCAATGAACTCAAAGGGCTGCCAGAAACCTTCATTTCCACAGGCCAGCAGGGAAGGGCCACCTAAACAACTGCAGAAAGAGAGACCAGAAGGCTCCTGGCGCGTGGGGCCGGCGGCGCAGTGCCACCACAACCGCTTTCTCGGTGGAGTGTCGGGACGGTTGAGCATTTCCACTGCACGAAGGCACGTGTGGCAGTCACACTCCGAATACGAAGCAACGCAATGGCAAAGCGACWGCTTGTCACGTTCCAAGACAGTTCAGCCTTACAGCATAAATTGCAGAGCTGCGCTGTGACTTCAGCCATAGCTTAGTATTACTGTCTGTCACCTACACATTGCTGGCTTTTCTTTAATTCTCATATCATCGGCTTTTCCCAGACGTGCCAGTCAAATGAATGATTGGAAGAGACATTTAAGTTGTAGGCTAAACTCTWCTCTCCTCATTAGCTTCCCCGTGGTGAATTTAACATACACATAATATGCCCACATGTCCCTAAACAACTTCCATGCAACTCAAGGTTTTTCTAGAGGAACAAAGGAGAAAAAAAGAGAATATTGTTTACCTTTCTAATTGAAATATTTGTGAGGCAGGTAGCTATAAAAATGATAGAGGCCACCTAAGTCCCTAAGATCTAGCACGCTCCAGATGATCCCAGAAGGCAGTAACAAAAGGGAGACAATAAACAAATTTTCTCTATTGAAAAGATAGTTTTCATTAATTCCCAGAATACTGTAAGTCAGAGTGCAGGAGATATCCCTCGCTCCCACATCCAATCAGACACTGAAATGATAGACTACAGTTAACTGCAATAGAGRGTAGGAATGTGAAGAGATAGAGTGAGCTGTCATATTACAGTCAAAATGATGTGCCAGCCTTTGCAAGTTTTTTCTGTCCTGCTAGTCCAATACTGAAGACATTTCAAAATTAAAAAATACAAAAAACAAAACAAAACAAAAATTCTCTTACTCAGGCCATTTCAATAGGATCACATTAAAACAAAAGCCAATTCTAGCTCTAAAGTGATGAGTCACTGAAGATAAGAGTGAATTCCAAAGGTTATAGAACAAGGATGGGAGAATTCAGTTTTCAAAATGCAAAATTTTTGATAATACTGTTTTTTAAGCTCAAAAAATGTGAAACACACAAGAATCAACATGCTTAAAAAAAAAAACACAGTTATTCAAACAGGATCATTTTGAAATCTTGGTAAGGGGGGTGGGTGGGAAATCCTGCGTTTGCCACTTCTGCCCTTGGCTACTTTAAATGGCAGTATTCCTCCCGGAGGTACTGGCGAGAAACTCTGCCACAGCGACAACCACGGTCAGTTTGAGAGAGGTGGTGGATTGCCACATGGCTTTTACTTTTGACTGTCTTTGGGCAAAGACTCTTCTGTTTTGGGAGCAGGCTTTTAACCAGCACGCTGAGGCTCTGCTGTAGCTAATAGCTCCCTTTAAAACGGGTTAGAATAACTGCCAAATAGGAATACCTGCTTTCTGCCCACTGTGTTTTCTCCATGATAAATTATAGTTTGGGATTGGAGAAAACAGGCATGATACACGCGTGTTCTGCAGGGCTCTCACACTGCTCTGCAGGGCCCAGACACCCTCCTGCTCTCCCGGCCCTGCTCTGTGCTTGCGGGTCTCTAGGACAAAGTTATTCTTTAGTTGCAATTGCTATGTTAAAGCYGAATGAGGGACCAGGTAGCCGAAAGATTATGGACTATGAGGCTGATTATAAAGAGCTGTAAGACCRTAAAGGTAAACTGTGGATGCTGCAGGCTTCTGTAGTGGCTTCTGTAGTGGCTGCTGTTTTATGCTCTCGTGACATTGTTGTAATACGCCTTGCTAGATGTGCAGATTTGAAGAGGTGGCAAAAATTTGCAGATGAGTTTCTGTAGGTTAGCTGGAGTCTGGGAGGCTTAAAGAAAGCAAAACAAGCCTGACAAATGGACAGCACAACAGCAAGCATGATGCAATGCTAAAAACTGGGTTTTGCTGCCTACCCACCCTAGACCCACAGAACCAAAGCTGACCCTCTGTTTCTTTCCTTTTTTTGTACAAGAACAAAATCAAAAGAGGCAGGAGAGAGAAAAAGCTCTGCCAGCTTTGTAGACTTATCCAGGCATCAAAGAGGAAAACAGATAAACTAAATTTCCATCCTCTCCAAGTTTTAAATTAATTTGTACTCTGAGTGGGATTCATCTCAGCTAACCATAAGAGTCTTTAAGTTTAATGTTTAAATCTGAGCTAGTCTCTATAGGCTCCTTTCATACGCAGTGGAGAGATGTCTGGTTTCAACACTATCTACATACCTCACTTCTTTTGAATGGGAAATTAGGCATCTAGATGCTGCAGAAAATACCACTGGCTGCTGATCATGTTCTTAAACTCCTAGTCCTGTTTCTTAGATTTGTCTATAACGGGTCCAGCACATATCAGCCCTTCATGAGTAATGATTAAAAAAATAGCACTCAATCTACAGCGAATCAAAGTGATTTCCAAAATTCTTTGCTGATCTCCAAGAAGAGTTCTGGAGATATTTGATGTCCTCAAATCACATGAGTTATGTAACAGAAGAATTCAACAAGCTGACAGAATTTTCCTGAACAAGAGTCAGTTGATTTCCCTTCTATTTTATCCCTGATCAGAGAAAAATTTTGGTAATTAAATTTTTGCCGAGATAGATTCTTGCCCTTCCTGTGTTTGCACGAAGAGTCCCTCCAGTCAAGAGCAAAAAATGAAAGCAGCTAAAATGGTTGTTGCAGTGTGCAAAAGAAGCATGTGTGTGTGTGTGTGCATGTTTTGTGTGAAAATTATGCATCTGTGGTGAGATTTTCTGGCACATGTGGGCTCATCATTCTGCCCAGGAAGAACATTTTCCTAGGTATATTTAGGTATGCAATACAGTTTGCTTGGTGGTAATGAATCTTTGAAGTTGGCTTGTTATGTATTCACACTTTTTTTTTTTTACTGTGCATAGGTGGCAAAGGACAAAAGAAGCTCCTGTACTCACCTGTCTTTTCTAAAAGGGCATTTCTTCTGAGTGCATTTTCGAGAAACTGCATACAAAATTACACCCTGACTCCATAGAATAAGTTAACCATTCTTTAGAAATAATGTTGTCCTATGCTCTGCGTAAATCTATTTTCTCTATTTTCTTGACTACTCAGTTCATGGGATTTGCGTTAAGCATTTTGGTCAGAAATGATTCTAGGGTAGCAAGTCCTGAATTACTACAGATTGCCTCTTCCTTAATGTGGTGAAACTCATGGCATAGAGTAACACGTGTCACGTAGGACTCCACTAGGAAAGAGCCACAGCGAGTGGCTTTACCTTTGCTTGGAGTAGAAATGTTAAAGGGTGTAAAGCTGGGTAAACGAGCCTGGAAACGTACAGTACTAATCCTCCTCTGAAGCCTCTCAAAATTCAGAGCACTCAACAGGGAAGATGAAGGAGGACAGTGGATTTGATCAGCTCTCCTCGCTCAAAGGGCTATTATAAGAGTTGTGGAAGACAAGGATGACAGGTACTCTCCATCTGCAGAGAGCTGTGCAAACCGGAGCATCCAGGTRCTAAATGACGTGCACACGCTGCTTATCTTGTGTACTACCGAGACATCGCACATAACTGGCRTATACTTGCTAAGCCCCAGAGAGTGCACTTTTCCTTTCCTTGCATAGTGAGCACTGAGGTTGCGTTTATGGAGGTTATTTAGGTGCTTCGTTGCCATTCAAATGTGTAAAAGTCTAAGCAGCTTGCAGTCTCCAAGTCCACATCTGGGAACCATAACAGGGATATTGCTCCTTTTTTCCCTTGCATGACAGCTGATAGAAGCAAATGAAAAATAATCAGTCTCCTTCTGCCCTGTGCTGCCACCATTGAGTGGATAAGAGTATGCTCAGCCTTTGACCTCACTTCTTGCCAAACAGACTMTTATCTCGCCACGGAGCAGCAGAAAGGTGAGCAGGCCAGATGGTGCTTTTGACCTAATCTCCTTCTCTGCAAGCTAGCGGAGTCATCTCGCTGTCTGCCCGCTGCCAAAATCTGCTGCGGCTGAGCAGGGCAGCGCGTGCTGTCTGTCGCCTGCAGCTCTCGCTACCTCTGTGGCTGCAGGCTTCTGCTGGGGAAAGCCAAGTCACAGAGCCACAAACTGGTGCGAGATGCAGCGGGGAATCAGCTGCTGCCTATTTATTTGTTTGCTGGGTCTCCAAAGTAGCCTCTTTTCTTTCCAAGCTGCGTGCAKGCTCACATCATCAGGTACAAGTTGGAACAAAAGCCCAAAGCTCTGTATCTTCTTCATGGCACCAGTGCCTGGTGCCTACAATGGACAGCAATCCTGTTGCATAGGTACTGCACAGGGTGAATGGAGACTCCTCTCTAAGAAAGGTTACTCTAAAGGAAATTAATACTCTGCCCATTAACAGTGCTGGATAAACTGGGACTGAGAAAACTCACTCTTCTACTGACAAAGTATATTTCCTTCAGTTGTGCCTGCTTACGGTGTCCTACGCACCTGGAAACCCTTGCAACCAACCATTTAGAGGGATGCAGATGCAACCCACCAGCTTTTGTTTGCAAGATTTGATTTGGGGYAGGGTTCATTTATTTTATGAAGGTATCACCTTCATTACCAACCCTTAGGCAGAGGAACAGCCRTGACTCTGAGAGTGCTGTCCATGGCAGTGCCCATGAAACCAGTGTCAAGAAAGTGTTTGATTGTTTTCTTTGGGCAGCTCAAAGAAAGGGAAGGGAGCTATGAGAAGCAGTGGGGGCTAGGTGCACACTGCTGAACCCCTTACTCTTCCTCTGCTGACCTGGAGTTGCCAGTCRGATGGGTTATGGTACACAAAGCAGCAGGATGAAAACCAATCTGGAAGTTCTGCATCCAAATGAATTGTCAGGTTTATCCTAAGGGCTRGATTGTTTGGACTAGACTGGTTACAGGGCTGTACATGGCCTGAGCTGTTGTCTTTCATCTCAAACTGGGGAAACCAGCGTGCAGCCCTACACATGAAGGTCTTGTGCCAATGATTAAGAAATCACCTGCAGAAGATAACTGGAGAACATGTTTGCACGCACACTACAAATGGATAAATGCTTGCTTGAAGGTATGTTTAAGTGACAGCAACGAGGTGGAGAAGCCTATGGTCAGGAGCAGCAGTAGATTTGCTGTGAAATAACTTTTGTTTAAAAGTTTTTTGTAGTGTTCTGAATACTAATACTGACTACTGATAGGGTTTGGGAAGGAATTTAAAGGCTTTGTGCTACTTGTCATCTCTTCTGGATGCAGTAAGTGCTCATTTTAGTAARAAGCAGCATTGACCTTCATTTTGGTTGGCAACTATTAACACCTGCTTATAAAGTAGCCCTAAGGCTTTAGCCAGGATAACGTGCCCTGAAATCCCTGGTAAGACAGGTCCAGGCTTMAGCACAGGGTGAAACTGCAGGAAGCAGGGGAATGGGGCTAAGTGYGGCATCACATTGCCTTAGCATCTACCAGCCCCCATTTTAAAAACCTCAGAAAAGCTTAATTATTTCATACTGTAGGCCTGCAGTTTCTTCTTCTGCTCAAATTCCACGTYCTACATTCCACACTCCTCATTGTGCCAGCACTGCCTTACACCTCGCTTCTGCTGTACTCTTCCTGTCTGTTTAATATTCTCCACAACACCGTGATGTGCGTGTGCAACCTCCAAGAAGCWCGGCAGGGGCATCTTGCCTTAATGCACCTGGAAACCTTGGCATCAGGCAAGCAGCTGAGGAGAGAAAAGCATCACCGACCTGCAAATCACAGACAACTGTGAGAGAGGCTCCATATGCTCTGCTGCTCRCCAAAAGATCCGTCTGGAATTGCATCAAATTATTCTCCCCAACCTTGAAAGTGGGTCTCTATTGAAACTGTGAAGGTATGMGACTGCAAGCCTGGTACAGAGCTCTGCCTCTCCCCGATAAAATCTGCCTGACAGGGGCATAGGTAATCTGTGGGGCTGGCATAAAGCCACTATAAGATGTAAAAGGGAATTGCAAAGTGATTACATTAATTTTCACCAAGTCTACGTGCCACAGGCTCGTTTTGGTTGGGAACAGACCTGCTGGATCCAGCTGCGCCAGGCCAGACAGATGTGGTGGAGGCAGCACACAGAGTGACATGTAAACAGCTTCCTGATGTCCAGTGGTTCAACGCAGCATCGTGGGAGATGGCAGCAGATACAGGTCCCGCCTGCATGAATGTGGGGGCCATGATGGACCCAGGGAAGGCTGGGCAAAACTCATKTATGAGCCAGAACAGCCATGGTTGGAGAAGCCGTGCTCTGAAATAGGTAGCCAAGCTCCTCTGATTCTTGCCAAGGCCTTTGTATGCCTTCCTCACCTCAGGCAGAAAGTCCCTGACCTCTCCGTGACAGTCTGAAGGGGGGACAGAAATGGTGAATTAATCTAGCAGTCACCTCGGAGCAAGTGACCAGAGTCCAGAGCGAAACAGGAGGAGCGGTGTCCTAACAGCCACCTTCTCCCACTCCTTGCTTCCTCTGCAGGCGTGCAGTGGCAGGAGGTGACTAAAAGCTTTAGTTCCCTCTAGGAAACTACTTCTTCCTGCCCTTCAATGTCCTCAAAGTGGGGAGAAAAAAAGAAACAAATTACTTACAATTATTTTGGAATGCAAGACATTTAAAAAAAAATGTGGTATTTTCAAATGTTTCCAGATCCTGTGCAGCATTATTTCATTTTCAGCCACTGTCTTCCTATGATGACTTTTTGCTTCTTTTCCCTTTATACTGACATCCCTCTTACCTCCTCCAAAGGGATTTGCCACAGCAGCACCCACCTTTGGGACCATTTGGGTGCCTTGTTAAGAGCCAACTGGCTCAAACTTTGCACCACAGTAGCTCAGGCAAGAGGAAACAAATTCTTTCGATCTCATACACTTCAGGTTATGCATCTGCAACCTGGAACTCAGCAAGGAAAGAGTTTTCCTTACAAGTAGAGATGCTAATTTTAAATGTTCCCCTCCTTGGTATCAGCAGCCAAGGTCCATGGGAGCTGTGCATAACCATGTTTTGGTCACTGAAAGGCAGAAGGAAACAGCATRGACCTTAGGTTGAAGCACTGAAATGATGAAAAGTGCGAACTTTCAGGCCAATACTTGAACAAATCAGAGGATCTGGCCAGGACTAAGTAGTTTGGAAAGACGCAGAGACATCATCTTCTGCAACTAGCAAAGTGGGAATTGGATTGAATTGAAAAAAGTTGGATAGCTAAATAATGCAGCAAATGTTCCTTCTTCCCAGGTGGTCTGCAGTGGGTTGAGGAAATTCTTTTCATATCTATGTTCCCATGCAGATGACCAGACACCCCACTGAGSTAGCCTGGTCAGCTTTGCTTTCACYGGAAGCACRGAGYACTGCTAGAAGAAAGATTTTGGACTTACTTGTTAGGAATRGCTCTAGCAGAAATCTGAGGTGAAAGCATAGCTCTCATTTTCTCGTTCCCCTCAGTGAGCTGAGAAGGGCCATGCCTCCTCCAGGGTGCAGACCCCGCCGGAGCTGGAGCCGGAGCCAGCCCCGTGTGCTCCTGCAYAACGTTGAAGGAGCAGGCAGAGGGGGCTCTGCACCGCAGACGACGCTGTTCCCACCAACAAAATTATTAGAGTGAGAAACAACAGCAATGCACGGGGGGATGCAGAGAAAGGATCCATCTGTCTTGCTTTTTAGGTTGATTAGGGAAAGTATTTGGCTTACCCAGCATKGGAAAGAATATTGAACAGCGATTTGAAGGGCTGAGGCTGGCAGCCTAGCAGTGCGTATGGAGAGAGCGAAATAGCTGAAAGGTAAAAGAATGCAGTGAAATGGGATTCTCACCTCCAGCGACCAGGCTTAAAATCCATGCCTGCCCACAGCCCAAGCACTGGTAAAACGTCCATTTTTCCCCGTTGCACTAAACTGTTGCTCTATTCAGCTCCTTACACGCCACGCAGCCTCCCGCCCCCGGGGCAAACACTGCCTCCCCGCTCTGCTCCCGGATGGACAGCTTTACATGCGTACTAAAATGTCCCTGATTGACTTGCATGCTGATTTCTCTGAAAAACTGATTTCATTTTCTTTATTTACACCTTCTTCCACTCCATGAGTCATTTGCAAATATTGTACAGTTTGAAACCCCACATTGATTTCTTATTTTATTCTTCATGAAAGCATTGAGAGCACGTTGTCAAATCAGATTCATTACTGAAGAATGAATACTTTATATCACCATTAGCAATGAGCCATGTGCTGAAATCAAAGAAAGACATCAATATGTGATTTATTTTAATTATATTTATTTCCTGTAATTTTTTATTCATTCAGTCCTTTATCAGCTGTTCCATGCTTTTGCCAAGGATCAGTTTCAAGCTGCAAATCAGTAACAGTATTAGCCTTATAAATACCTGGCTCACTCAATTTGCCCTTTTAAAATACTGGCACAACTTCAACTGCCTTTCAGTCTTCTGTAACTTCCTCAGCGTCCAAGTGTTACTGAAAATTATGATGGTTTCAAGATCTTTTTGGCCACGTCTTCCAAAATCAGTGAATATGCTGGCACTTACGCGATGTTCATGCAGGTTCRTATATCTCAGCGGGGACGTGGATTTTGCCATAGGTGATTTACCCCACCATTCTCACGTGGAGGGTAAGTGATAGCCATACTGGGTTCCCTGCGAGTTTGCTGCTGTACCAGTTCGTTCCCGTATCAGCACAGGTACAAGAACGGATGCAAGTCCAAAACGGACGTGAACGAGGCAGCTCAAACCGTGACATCGCGAACGCCACTTGGACATTTTGTCAGTTGTGCCTCCCTGCAGCAACTGCTGGGACTCGTAGTCATTAATTCCCTTTGCCAAGTGAAATGTTTTTAATTGCCTGCGACCTCATTTCCATGAAACTCCTGCTTTCAGCTGCCACTACCGGTTTAAAGGCCACATCTCTCAGCAGTAATTTTTAGGAAAAGCCCAAGCAATTAATGGATCATGAAGCATGCGTGGCCCACCTCTAGCTGTACAGGACTGGCACATGTCCTAGACTCACCTGTCTGATATCACTACACTGAAAACAAGTGTCAACAGTGTGGGGGTGAGGAGAAAGGTGTTAAGCGAATCTGCCACTTAATGCATGGGCACTCTTTTGTGACCTTTCTTTCTCCCTAAGGATAAAGGAGATGCAGCAGCAGATTGCCTTGAGAGCTGCTGCTCCTTGAACCTTGACAATATGTATTCAGTGTTGCAGGGAGACGTTCAATAGACAGCATTCAGCATAGCCCTTATTTGCTCTAGTTATCAAGTTTCCATACAGATGTTCTTCTATGCAGTTCATTGAACTGTTAGAGCATTGAGAGGAAAATAAATTAATTGTAAGTGGAAGAAGGTTAGTTAAATCTTTTCTGGAATTATTACGTTGCCATTGAATGGCATAGAAACTCAATAATAATGGATAATAATGTTCTTCTGAGAAATTAAATCGAAGCCCAATTTATAATGCTACTCAGCATTTATACCCGAGTGTTCCACCTTCTTGCTACATGATAAACATTTGCTAATTAATCCTCACAAAGCCTCAGCAAGGTAGCTCTCTTCACATCACTGAATCTGTTTTATAAATGGGAACATGAAGATACAAGATACGGTCTTTGAAGCTCAGGTTGTCTTCAAACATAATTTGGATCTCTGGGAACCAATTCAGAATAGGTATCTGAATTTGGATCCCAGGAGATTTGCAAGAGGTCTCTGAGCCAGAATCAGAAATCAAAGTTTGCTCAGGCCCCTTCCCTGTGTTCTGATCACAGCTGCATGTTTCAAGGTGCAACTCCAGCATGATCTCCAGAATACTGATATTTTTCCTGAATGCTCACACTACATTGCTAGAATGATATTTAAAAGCAAAGCCTAAGGTCTTAAGACTCAAGCAAGAGCTGTAGGAATTGGCCCATAATGTAGTTGCTAATTATGTTGAGATTCAAAGGAATAAAACTGTTGACCAGCTAGGAGCTATTAGTTGCAGAAGATCAGTATGAACTGCACTGGACGGGGAGTTGTCAAACAAACATGGATGTGACTTAGGTCAGGAGAGTGGATTATCCGCAACTGCAGACAAATCACAATTCTCTGTTGACATTTTAAAATCCTCTCACGTCTTTTTGTCACTGCTTAAGGCATAGCATGAATAAATATAGAATATAATAAAAGGGACCTACATCCTAGACACCAAGCTGCAGCAAAAGTAGGAACCTTTCCCATTGATTTTGGTCCAATTTTTGTCTACTTAGACAGAACACGTTTGATTTTGCAGTTTATTCCATGGCAGTGCAAAGATTCCCCACAAAACAGAGTAGAAGGAATGATGGAGAATCTACGATATTTGTCAAAGAGCAAATAATAACGGGGATGGACACAGCCCCCACCGAAACAGGGGGTTGCATACCTGTGACACCCTGGTGGAGTGAAGTCCCCAACCCCTCCAACTGCCTGGTTAACTCTGGCTCAAGCATTTAAATATGCAGTGTTAGATTTACTGAAGCCGTAGTAGTGTAAGAATTTAAAAAACAAGGATTGCAAGGAGATACTRATGATACAGATAAAGAACTGCCTAATCAATTAACATAATACATTTGGGACAATTTTTCCCCAACTGTGTTTAGCTTTAATGTTATTCCTTCCTTTTCAGAACTAAAGGTTTGATGTGCTTAAAAGCATAACAGTTTTTAAGAGTGTATCARTTGTACGTCAGAGCAATGCTGTTGAGATGAAATAAACAGCACATCTTCCACTTTCAGGCACTAGCAAGCTTAACTGAAGGGCTGGCTAGACAAGGCAGCCTTTTCTCCACCTCATTTTCAGCAGAACAGCCCTTCACATGACAAAAGTAGTAAGCTGTCAGAAAGAACAACTTTGCACTGGTGATGGACTGTCCAGAGAAAGCAATGCAACCTTATTATCTAAGTAAAAAAGTGGCTTGAGAGTTTATTAAAATTTCTGATACCTCAGAGGTGTCACTGATAATAGTTTGAAACTAAGTAATGAAAAAAAAGAAAAGGCTTTTTACTTGCTGTAGAGAGATTGCCCCTGGTTAGCACAAAATCTTGATCAGATACTCCATTTGAGCAGAGTCAGAAGACTTCCACTCATCTTCTCCTTGAATCAATTATCATTAAAACAATCCTTTCACAAGACAAGACATGCTAAATAAGATTCTGATTTTCTTGAATTCACTGAGAATTTGTTCATTGCCTTCAGCAAGGGCAGGATTTTACCTACAGTTTCTGACAGACTTTTATAAAATAGAGTTTAAAAAGATCTCAAGGGCCATCTTCTCCCTCCTCTTGCTTCAGATAGGATCAACTGCAACACTTGATAGCACATCGAGATATAAACATTTTTACCTGTCCCAAGATAAGAGAAGAAAAAGGCCTTTTCTACCAACCACATCAGGATTTTTGACTGGTTTAAAGGACCTCTGACAACTTTAACATTTGATGTCTCATGATCCAGTAAGAATAAGAACTAATCATATCCACCACTAGGGACCTTTCTAGTGATTTATAGATGTTTTTCCCTTGTATCTCTGCTTCTTGAGATATCTGACATGAAACTATGCCATTCTGATTCCCATCTTTTTCTCCACTGTTTCAGTTCCAGTGTGATTTCAGAGCTGCCCCTTAAAAAAACGATAGTTAAAACTAATGTATTTATTTTTTTGAAGGCTGTCATTCTGCATGTGATGCAGTATAAGGTGCGTAATTCTAATTCTGGAGTGAAATGTCAATTACTATAATTACATTCGTAATGTGGAAAGATGAAGAGGCAACTAGCAATAACCAGCAGGCAGGACTGGAGCTTATGGGAGGAAGAGAGAAGGGAAGGGCAAGGAAGAACTAAGTCTGGTCTTTACAGCACATTATTTTTATGGAATTGTTACGCTTCCAGTATCAAACTTTGTTGGTCACTAACTGCACTTTGCCTGCCAACCAGTGCTCACTGAAACTAAATGAGGTCTCTCTCTTGACTTTAGTAAGATCTGGTTCACATTCATAAATAGTCAAAACCAGCTCCTCATTGATACACAGTCTGAAATACACGCCTTRCATCTCCCAGCAACTACAAGAAATCAGCTCCACAACTCCTCAGAATTCATCTATGATTTAGAATGATTTCTCCTGTGAAACACAGGCGCAAAGTTTGACATTTACAGCCAAGGAACACCTGAATATTTCTGAACTCAGAAAGTAAAGGTCTGAGGCAGATGCTAGCACTTAGCAGGCAGGTGGTGGATTTCCCATGAATTCTTGCGCATTCTACTGTGTCCCATGCATTAAGCTTCCACAATAAATATATTTTTAAAAAACCTGCTACGTGGAAAGCAACAGCAAATAGCACAATCCATTGTTGATAAAGGATATGAGAAAGGGCTTTTGCATCTGGAGTCTGTTTTTAATCCTTACTGAGGGTTCTATGCCCCAAATGCAAACACTTGACMATCTCTACCTGTGAAAGACAAGACAAAACAGTCTTTTCAACCAAACCATAAAATATTTAGTTTTGTACACAATCACAAAACCTCTTGACATCAAAGGGTCCCAGCTTTGCATGTGGGAGAAGGCTGATAAATATTCTGAAAGACCAGGCAGCAGTGGGCCAAAACAGAGTTTCAACTGTGACTCTTTTCCACAAGACTCCTCTGCATCATTACTGCCACCAAATGTCCCAAGAATGTCACTATGAGGGTAGCAGGAAAACAGTCAGGGACTAGAAGAAGAGCGCTTTGTTGCTGGCCAGAGAAACCCTTGCATGCTGTTTGCAAGAAAATTAGCAACCAACTTACAAGCTGGGACAGAGAGTCTGCATAGGAACTGGGACCATTGCTGGGTCTTTGATATGACCCATGGATATAAAGCTTTAGCATCATCTGTGGTTTTGAACTCCCTCAAGAGTTTGGTAGGACTCATTAAGCACAGAAATCAGGTTCCTGGCGAAGCGAGAAAGCTTCTTTTTCCTCTTCAGTGCTGCCTAAAGAACAGGTTCCTGAAGGCGTTGTTGTAGTTTTTGTTGAAAGCAGTGTAGATCAGTGGATTAAAAAAGGAATTTGAATATCCTAGCCATAGAAAAATACTCTTCCAAATGGGTGGAATGTCGCACGAGCAGAGTGGGTTGATGAGCTCTGTGATGAAGAAGGGGATCCAGCAGAGCACAAAGACCCCAATGAGGATGCCCACCATGAGGGCAGCTTTCTTTTCCTTCTGCTCTCTCCATGTGTCTCCATCTGTCTGGAATGTAACAGTAGCATGACGGACATTGAAGACCATCTGTGGCTGCTGGGCAGCTTCCTTTACCTACCAAACACAGACACAACTCAGTCATCTCATCCCACAGAGCAGGTATACAACCAAATTATGCAAGTAATAGTCAGAGTTTGTGGGGAAATGTGGGTCATCTACATTACACTCTAATTGAAGGGAGATTGCTTGTACGCTCTACTTCCTGGCAACAGAACTACTTTTGAGTGAAGCTAGAAGCTAAGGACAGTAGTGAAATCTGTGCACATAGAACTGACCGCAATAAGAGTATTTATGATTTACAGTCAGCTCAGTAGAACAGACACACATCCATATGCCATGCACAAAAGTGTCCTTGCTTTCTCTGAACATGGTGACATTAAGAATCCTTAATATGACAAGAGAAAAAAGAGTACTAAAAACCCAAGAAATCCTTACAGTGCACAAGCATCATACTCAGGGAYAAGTTGACTCCATCTAGCCATGATTAGGAAGGATTTACAAGGACATTTTGCATGTGTCTTTTGTGTGGGCAAACACAACCTCCCCCAAAACACAGCTGCTCTCTAGGTATCTTCCACAGTTTAGGCAGGACCCCATCCATCCTCACCCCCACACACCTTGTCGAGGGAGAAATGGTGACCCTTTACTCACATTAGCGAGCACTGATTCAGCGTTCCACGGGGTGACTTCTGTGAGTCACTGCACGCCCACGTGGAGCCRAGATGCTCAATCTGGCCCAAAGTTGCATTAACTACATCTTGCATGCACACAAGTTGCCAACGGGTTCTCAGAAGAACTCACAAGACTGGCTTGCAAGCTTTGCAATCAACTTTTCCCTGGAAGCCTTCAGGATTCGCATGGCTTTGCATTGCTGTTCATTTGCACACTTTAGGTTTTCCCGTCACAGGGGGGTCTTGGCAGTTGTGAGTTCATTTGCCACAAGCAGTTCTCTAGAACAAAACCCAACCGTGATAACCTACCTCTAAGCCTTCTGGTGTAACGGGAGTGATGGAGTTGCTCTTCCGAGATCCAATGCGAAACTTGGCTGCCTTGTAGATCTTCCAGTACACAAAGAGCACCACACACAGGGGCAGGTAGAAGGCGCCAAAGGTGGAGAAGATGGTGTAAGATGGCTCTTGACTGACTTGGCATTCCTCACTGTCCTCCGAGTAAGTCTCTCCCCAGCCGAAGAGCAGTGGGGCCAAGGAAATGAAGGCAGAAAGCGCCCAGGTGAGGGCAATCATGATGTTGGAGATGCGGCGCCGTGTGCGGAGCGTGTACTCCAGGTGGCGGGTGATGGACCAGTAGCGGTCCAGGGCGATGGCTGTGACATTCCAGATGCTGGCAGTACAACACAGCACATCAAAGGAGATCCACACCTGGCACAGCAACCGGCCCAGCCGCCACCGCCTCCCGGACAACTCATGCACCAAGCTCAGGGGCATGACGAGGGCTGCCACCATCACGTCGGAGACAGCCATGGAGGCCACCAGGTTATGGGGCACCCGGTGGAAAGTGCGCACTCGGAGGATGGTGGCCAGGACCAGYCCGTTCCAGAGGAAGGTGGCCACCACCAGCATGGCCAGGAGGGTGAGGATGAGCACGCTGAACACAGAGAGCTGTGCCCGGCCGCCGTCCAGGCCCGCGGGGGCCCCGCTCCGGTTGCCGGTGACTAGCGTTGGGGCCGCGAAGCAGCTCAGGTTGAGCGGCCGGTCCATGCCGCGGCGGCATGGAGCGCACCGGGGCTCGGTGGCGGGGGGGCGCCGGGCGAGGTCGGCGCGGTGCTCGGCGCTGCGCACGGCGG
>NW_028186612.1:225723-304536 GCF_003343005.1 Rhea americana
GGGCGGCGGGCGGCGGCCGGGGCAGGCGAGGCAGCGCCGGCGGCGGGGCCGCGGCGCCCTTGCGGAGAGCGGCGCTCGGGCTTTGTTTGTGCCGGCTCAGCCCCGGGGCTCCTTCCCCCCCACCCCCGTCGTGGCGGGTTCCTCAGCCAAGGCGAAAAGTTAGCGTCAGGAAAAAAAATGCGCCCGGGTTCTTGTAAAAACGTATTAGCGAGGTGCCAGGAGAATTTTAAAGCTCCCGTGTGCTGGGGTACGTATCTGGCAAGCAGCAGTCTCAGCTCTGCTGTGTGTGCGTGTGATGTGGCAGGGGGTTATTTCTCTGAGAACTTCCACTTCTACCTCTCCTAACTTGTTAGCAGCTAGCTGGCCTTTTATTTAAAATAATCTGTTGGCTGTCAACTCCCGTTTGAGCATTTTACCTGCTTCTTTTACMCGGCTACTTGTGATTACAAATGGGATCCAGGGCCTCACAGTGGAAGGCAAAATATATACCCACCGAGCAGCTTTGCACATGCACTAGCTCCGTGCAAGGATGCAACCCAGCTCCGGCCTGGAAACCTTGCAGCAGCATTCCCGCAGGGCTGTACCTGCACCCAGCTTCCAGGTGGTCCCGTGCTAACATGCCCAGAGAGCTTTTGGCTGTCACCTGGAGTGAGCATACGACTGCGAGGAGCCAGCAGTCGCTCCTACGATGCTCAGTCTGCAATGCAGGTCAGCTCYGGGTGGGAGAAAGGGAGGAAGTGCATAAATATTAAGAAATGGTGATGAGGACATTCGCTGGTGTAGTGCAAAGAGAGTTGGGGAGAACATACAAATGAAGCAGCTGTTCAGGGGAGTAGCGGATGCGTTCTGCTGTCCCGGTACTGTGGAGGGTAAAACCAAATGGCAGCTTTCTAGAGTTTCTTTTAAATCCCTCTGAACTTCTTAATGAAAAACAACAAAGTAACTATTAGTAAGGACTAATTAAAGGAGATGTTTGAAAGTACTGCTTCTTCATGCTTCCCAGTGAAACCCAAGGGAGCATATGCAAAACAAGGTTCAGGAATTCTTGTCAGTGGGGGGAGTTGGCCTCATACTGTCACTTTTTGGCTCTATCTCTGCTAGCAAACGAGACAGAGCCAGGGCACAGGTTCTGTTGCATATTTACCCCCCRTTTAGCCCATCGTTGGCACTGCTTTGGCCCTTGCCAGGTAGCATCCTCACAGGCAGTCCTTAGGCATGGTTTGGGGGACAGTTAGGGCTCATTAAAACATAGGAATGAGGCCTCCCTGTTTTGGTGGGAGGAGAATTCACCCATATAGGCCTGTGCTGTGCTGTGACATTTGTCCTCAACACCAGAGAACAGGATGTGGTCCATTGCATTTACTAGAAAAGATGGAGTCCCCAAGATTGTAACATAATTTTGGAAGTATATTATCATTTTTTAGGTTGAGATTATTATTTTATCAATTATACACATGAATACTTACAATTTTTGAATGAGTAGTCTTTTGACTTAGAACTCAAAGGACAAATGGGTTTTGCATGCTTTCATAAAGCTGCCTGATTTAAAATTCTTGGTCTGCAAAGTGCCAGACATCCTTGATTATCATTGAATTGATCATAACAGTTAGCAGTTCCTAGGACTTAGGGCTTTTTGTTGCAYAGGCCCTTCTTGGAGAGTCATATGAAGCCTGGAATTAACAGAATTAACTACAGAGGATGGAATATGTGCTTATATTAGATCTTGTACTTTAGGAAGAAGCACACTAAAATACTTTTAAAAGAAAACAGAAATAAAATGTATTAAATCTGAAGAAGTAAAACTAGATTATGATCTAATGAAAATTTATTCATATTTTCATTATCTTACTTACTAGACTTCTGAAAATCTGTATTAGCAGATTCTGGAGTTGAATGGCTACACTGAGTACTAATTGGAAATAGAAAGTGTAAGCAAATACCTGTATAGCCCCCCAGTACAAGATGTTGACACACTGCAGCAAATCCAGCGAAARGCCACTAAAATGGTTGGGGGACTGCAGCACGTGATGTATAAGAAGCAGCTGAGAGAAACATGAGTTTTAAACATGAAAAAGCAAATTGGGGAATCTTATTGCTGTCTTCAGCTACCTAATGAGAAAGTGTAGAGAAGGTGGGGGCAAACTCTGCTTAGAAATGCACAGTGATAGGACAAGATGCAATGRACACAGTGAGAGTTGCCAAACACTGAAAGGGGGTTCACAGAAGCAGTGAAATCTTCATCCTTGGATATATGCAAAATTCAGCTGGACAAGGCTGGGAGTAATCTGATCTAACTTTGACACTGGCCCTTCTATAMGTGGAGAGTTAGACGAGATGGTCTTTTGGGATCCTTTCCATCTAAATCATTCTGTGATTTTGTATTTTTATAATCTTTAAGTAAGGCCTTTGAATGCACCATTATTTTGGAGGTGGACAAATCATAGAATCAGTAAGGTTGGAAGGGACCTCCAGAAATCATCTAGTCCAACCTCCCCCTGCTCAAGCAAGGTCACCTAGAGCATGGTAGACAGGGTTGCATCCAGGCRGGCCTTGAAGATCTCCAGAGAAGGAGACTCCACARCCYCTCWGGGCAACCTGTCCCAGGGCTCCATCACTCTCACAGGGAACAAATTCCCCCTCACGGTCAGGCSGAACTTCCTGTGCTTCAATTTCTGCCCATTGCCTCTTGTCCTGTCACATGGGACAACTGAAAAGAGTTTGTCCCCGTCCCCTTGACACCCTCCCTTCAGGTACTTGTACACATTGATAAGATCCCCCCTCAGTCTTCTCCTCCCCAGGCTGAAGAGGCCCAGCTCTAGCAGCCATTCCTCRGAGGGCAGRTGCTCCAGCCCTCTGATCATCTTTGTAGCCCTAYGCTGGACTCTCTCCAGTAGCTCCATGTCTCTCTTGTGCTGGGGAGCCCAGAACTGGACACAGKACTYGAGATGAGGCCTCCCCAGGGCTGAGTAGAGGGSCMGGATCACCTCCCTCGACCTGCTGGCAACACTCTTCCCAATGCACCCCAGGAGACCACTGGCCTTCCTGGCCACAAGGGCACATTGCTGGCTCATGGTCAACTTGTCATCCGCCAGCACTCCCAGGTCCTTCTCTGCAGAGCTGCTCCCCAGCAGGTCAGCCCCCAGCTTGTACTGGTGCCTAGGGTTATTTTTCCTTAGGTGCAGGACTCTGCACTAAGGACAAAATCCTGGTTACGCTCTACACATTACTAAGCCCATTAACTTCATTAGGACCRTTGACAGTCATGAAGTAAGTGAAATGTTGGCATCTGTAGCAATTTGGTTATGTTTATGGAATGATCACATCTATGAAAAGGAGGGTCTACATTACAAAGTCAGGATTATCCTACATCCTCACTGATGGTGCTAGAGGCATTAAATGACACCACATTCCTAGATTTAACAAGGTTCCTTCCCACAGCGACAATTAAATGCTGCACCATTTACCAGAGGTGCCTTTCTGTTCAAAACATCCTTATTGTAGTAAGTACTGTTTGGTGGAGGTACCTTTCTATTGAAAATATCCCTCAGCAGCTGGTTGCTGGAGGCTGGGAGGGAATTCCTCAGGCACAATCACTGCAGTGCCACTTCCTATTTTCACCTCCAAGTAAGATGTTTTTGCTATGCATAGTCAATAAAAGAGAATTAGGGTAGGTAGAACTGCCAGATTAAACAGGCATTAAAGGAATATGTATGTTCACAATATATATATAAATATAAATAAATATATATATATATACACACACACACACACACACACACCCCCCAACACAGAAAGTTCTGCTCAGTTTTCAGCTGACTGCTCAGTAGGTGTTTGTCCCATCAGTGCAATTACTAAAACTCAGGTAATCACCACTTAAAAATATTACATATATTTTTATGTATTACATATTACATTCATCAACTCCAGCTCCCAGCTTTTACATCCAGACATGCTTTTTGAACATATTTGCACACTACCAGCTCCTTTTCTATCACAACAAATTGTTCAAATACAGACATGCTTGTAATACCCAGCAGAACAAACTGTGAGGTTGTTCTTACACCCTCAGAGGCTATCTACGTGTCTGATTCTCACTGTCATTTCTCCAAAAACAAGCCAAGACAGGCAAGACCTGCATTGTGGTTGATTCTCATGATGCCCCACTTGTGGCTTGGTTTGAATTTCAGTAACCTGTGGTGTTAGAAATGTAATTCTGTGAAGGGACAGGAGGAATGCTAACCCTCCATTTTCATGGACATATAATCATTTTAAATAAACTTTAATCTCTTCATCTAATTAATTTTATAAAATGTTTCCAGTTGGAAAGAAAATTGAGTGATTGCCTCCCTTTCCTCAGTGGAACAGTCTATGAATTACAGCATTTATGTGGGGCATAGGAAATCAAAGTTCAAAGCATCCCAGTTTAGACTAGGTGCTTGAATCATGATGTTGCATGTCCCGTATGAGTGTCTTAATTATCAAGTGGCTTGCTGGCTATTCTGAGTAGCCCTCTCTCAGGTCTCTTCTACTGAAGCTGTTTAATGCRTATTTACTGGAGCATGGACTTACCCTAGGATCTCTAACATCCTAATCAAGTGCCACAGCAAGAGAAGGATGGAGTCAGTGTTTCTCTCCCAGCAACTTGTAATTACGTATTGCAAAATGGGAGCAATTCCTTCCGACTGAAAAGCAGAGAGTGATCCTGCACTTTGGTAGCAGGACATAGGACTGTGAAAGTACACCAGGGCAGGAGCAAGACCTGAGTGCTCCACATCCCCAGCAAGTGCCCTCACAACTGACTCATTTGCCGAGCTGGGCTCTTTTGCTCTGGATGCTTATGAGGAACTTTAAAATGTCTCTCTGTTTGCTCTGAAGCAGAAATGAAAATAAAAAAGTCAAAATCCTGTTGTTGTTTTATTTGTATGGCAGGAAAACCATTCCTCATCCAGCCTCTAATGCCAAGTCTAATTGGGTTTAGTGCATGCAAGTCTTCCTTTAGGAATTGTCACCATTGTATGAATTCAGTGACGTAGCTAAAGTATTGTTTAATTTCTGCAATAGAAACAAGGTAGAACAAGAACAAAACCTGTTTAACAGAGCAGACTCTTTGCATAGTCTTGCGCAGAGCATAGTCCTGTCTTGTGTAGACTCCCTAGTAAGTCTCTTTCCTCATAGTCCTTTTATCTCTTCAATTTGGCCACAATTTATTACACAGCCAACCTAAAGAGAGGATGGACTGCTGAACAGTACCTTGCATTATTGTGCATGTCTCAGTAAATGGACTGTCAGGAGTGTTTATCTGTCTTCCTGGCTAATGTGAACTAACTCCTGCTGGAATTAACCCATAGTTTTTGCATATCACAAAACTTGTTCATGATCAAAGGAACAGATGGAACATAACTTCATAAAGTACTACAGGCAACCCCCACATCATTCACTGCTGCAGTTAAAGTTGCACTCTGTGTAAATAAATGAAATATAAGTAATTTTGTAACCTCTTTCATACCTTAAGGGACAGCATTAATCATCTGTGCAATTCCAGGAGAGTCAGCAGAGTTATGCTAGGCATCATAATAGCTTTTAGTCAAAGGTGCTTTGCAGTGAGTAGTTATGACACTAATGCAATAACTTGGAACCTGGAACCTCGGGGGTACGGCCCTCATAAGGCCGCCAGTTTTCATTTATTATTCTAGTGGCAGCAAATACTTAACACATATATCTACCTCTAATCCTCTTTATCTGTGGTCAGTCCCTGAAAAGTATGCCTTCCATGCTTCTCATGGACTTAGTCTCTGCAGGTCGTTGCAGATCATAAAGGAAAAGTATCCATATTTCTGATCTTAAAAAATCATGAYGTCCCCTGTCCCATATGAGTGTCTTAATTGCCAAGTGGCTGGCTATCCTGAGTATCTCTCTCTCAGGTCTCTTCTACTGAAGCTTTCTACTTTCTTCCTTTCTACTTCAAAAATGTCAAAATATATGGTGCTTCTAAGAATACATAGTATCCTGCAGTTCTGTCAATCTTCTAGAACAGCAGGCATATAAAAAATAATATACTGTGTATGGAAGAGTAGGTAACTCCAATTTAATACATGAGCTTTGGCAATCAAAGCTGCCAATGCAAACTATCAGGAATCTGCCAGGGAGACAGATGGCATGATGACAGAAAATGGATGGATCTCTAAAACTCAATTATCATTTCAGTTCAGCCCCTTTTTCCTTATGCCAAGTTGTGGAAGAGATGTGTTTATCTTGAGCTTTACGCATTTTGACAGACAATTTGCATAAGTGTGAAGCTGTAGGAAAGATTGTGATAGTGTTAGGCTGAACATGGGCTTTTTTGTTGTGTGTTGTTTTCCTGGCTACCATTCTGCTTCAATGCAGATTACAGAATTATGAACCTTTACTTACATAAAACCTTTCATAGTCCGGATATATTCTTTCAGAACTCAGGGCGAAAAAGGTTTTAAGATCCATTTACCCTATTAAGGAGAGAAAACTTTCTAAATAGTTTTCCATCCTGCAGTTGTTCAGCTTTTCCCTACACCTTCATCCTTCCCTTTTCTGTATCCTCCTGCCCCTCCAAATATATTCTGTGGACCTCTAAAGCTAGGGAGGTACTTCTCAGCAGAATATTTCCTGGGAAGAACAGGTATTGCAGGGATTAGCATGGGGGATGTAGCTAGATGGCTGGGACACAGGGTCAAGGCATGGGGTAGAAGTGGGAAAGCTCTATCAGAGGAGGGAAAGGCAGATCAGAAAGCAGGAGCAGAAGAAGCCCAAGGTCTCCAAGAGCCATAGACCTGAGCCACTGTCTTTCAACTTCTTGAGCAAAAACTGCAGAATGGGAGAAAATCACAGTGCAGAGAGGGAGCAGTTTGGCACAAAGTGGCTTGCGGCATCTATGGGCTGTGTTACATACCCTGCTCACTCCCAGCACAGTCCGCACCCTTCTCCCTTTGGCTCCTGCCAAATGCCCCTGTCAACTGCTCCTCAATTTGAATAACTTATCTCCAAACCACAATTAGGGTTCAAGATTGGTTTTGTTATTGTAACAAAGTGGCAACCTGAGCCAAAATGAAACCACTGATGTCACCCCCATAGAGATCTCTTCAGGGAGTGATTCTTTTCTCTTCTTCCCTGCCTACCTAGGCTGTAGAGAGCACCGAAACTGCTGTTAATATAAGCCAGATGAAACTCTCAGTATTTTCACACCATGCAACATGGCAGGCTTTCCACCTGCATAAATCTCATTAGAGAATAGGGGAAAGCTGTGGATTTATTTCATCTCCATGTTATTTAAGCAACTGAGAGCCTCATACAAATAAGAGTATTATCTGAAAGCTAGAAAAAAAAATTGTAGGATATGACCATGTGGGTTTTTTTTCTGCAACAAATATGAGTCTGCTCACATGCCTTTGCAAGGAAAGGGTTTGCAAACATCTCCTGTAGGCTGACAGAAAGCTTACCTCTTGATCACAGGCAAAAGACAGCTAACTTACTCCCAGCTATTTGAATAGGGACAGCAGTTTTTAAAGGACCTAAAACATCCTTTTTGTCATAGAATTTGACAGGATTGTGTTAAAAATACTTTATTTTAGTTCCTTCTCTTTCAGCAGGCACCTGATCAAGCAATAGCTTCTTGTTACATCTATAAAATTCTCTGAACCCATGGGATGAAAGCAGTTGTATAAATGTGTGTCTCCATTTTTTGCAAGGATTTTTATCAGCAGCATCATTATTTTTGACACTAATATTCACTATTTTGACAGCAAAATGTTGTCAGACTTTTTTTTAATTATCTAGCAATGCATTTTATTATAAAATAGCTGGATTTTTTTCCTGCTTGCTACTCCTAGATTCAGGGTTAGTATACTGTAACTCAGAAGTGGCCACTCTGAGCTGCAGCAGTTTGCTAGCAGCTCCTATTCAGCTCCAGCCTGGGGATATGGCATGTGACAGCAGCAATGTGCATGTGCAAAAGCTGATAGGAGAAAACGAATCCAGCAAAGGTGGCTGCAGCCAGTGTCACTGAGCTACTCTTGCATACAGCCACTAGACTGCAAGGGCTGGCACCTGCGGCCCATGAGCTTCTCTTCTTTTATGGAGCTCTCCACCTTGTCCATGTTTCTTCTGGTTCCTGCAGTTAGAGGGAACATGCCTTGTAATTCTTGTCCCTATGGCGATTTCAGTATGTGACTTCAAGGCTTGTTAAAGCTGGAGGCTTCCTAAGTCCACTGAAGGCATGCTTTTCCTGCCTGTACATATCACAGGCCATAGGTCCCTCTTCTGTAGTTAGCTTTACTTTGAGGTTTAGACTGCAGCACAGTGGGTCTGAACTCAGCTGAACCAAATAGTTGACTTGCCTATCAGAATTTCATGAGTAAAATTAGTCTAAATCTTCCACTTCAATACCACTGATTTTTTTTCAGGGTCTCTTCTGAGTATACTTCATGGGGTGTCTTTAGTTAAAAGATATTATTCATCTGCACTTTAAAACCTGGGTCTTGTGGAAACAAAGAAATTTGGCTATGTTTTTTAAAAGGACTCCTTATCTGACCTCATGTACCTTCAGAGCTTCCTGGAGAGACTGCCAGTGTCTTTTTTTCCTCCTCCRCACACTTCAATATATACTAGCGCCTCTCTCTTCTTCTTTGTTTTATTGAACACTAAAATAGTTAACATGGTCTTTAAAAGCATGATCAGTAGCAGCTGACTTGGCAGTAGGGTTATGAATGACATTTTTTAATCACGGCCAATCACTGATTTGAGAAATGTCAAAAAAACTCACTTAGCATTTTGAGGCTTTGAAACCTTTCATGCAGCATTCACCTGTACTATAGCTCATATCCCCCAGTTTTGACTCATASCACTATATTCAGTCTTGCAGAATTGCCCACATACACGTGCTCCCTATCCCTCTTGTTTTGGCCTAACTGCAGTGAGTCTGGCCGCAGGTCATCCTTCTTTGGCTGTTCATCTCTCCGTGGCATGGCTCCAGCTTCACAGTGTCCATAACGGGACTAGGGTTTGACATGGTTGTGAGGAGGAGGCACAAAGACATGTGATCCTTGCCACAGTGCATGTTCTACTTTTTTAGGAGACTTTATTGAAGCATTTCTGGTCTTATGAGAGCTGTGGCTCTAAGAAAACTTTGGAATGTCTTTGCCCCAGATAATCCCTCCTGCCCAGTGTGGGCCATGCCCATTAAATGCTGCATTACAGCACCAGCTTAATGACAATAGAATTACAAAAGGCCACACCATGGGTTGTAGAGAACCACAAGGAGTTCATTAAGGTGCATCTAGCAAACAATTCCTGATACACATCCAACTGGAATATTTTACACGCGAGGTTTAGTGCAAAGGCTTGTATTATGTAAATGGCRTTAACCATTGCGACCTGCCACTAGAGGGGCATCCAGGATTCTTTCACATTTTCGGGCTAGTTGTAYCRAACTTGAAAGATCATCATTTGTCAAGTATAAGAATTTATTAGAGCTAAGTGGTTCTACACATATGACAGATGCTGGATAACACTAAACATTCAACATCAGACAATCTGCAAGTATAACAAAGCTAAAAAGTATAGCAAAGCTAGAAATATAACTGAACTAAAAATGGAATACACATATCAGAGTTCTGTGGTTCAGCCACAGGTGCACAGTACCATGACCATTCCCAGATGCACGGTACAATGACTGTTCTCGCCYTTTCCTTGTCCTTACGGGCCACCCCTCTGGTATAGTTTTCCCCAGATTGTTCTTACCACACTTGAGCTGCACCAAGATGATTCAGGTTCTGCCTSGCGGCTGGCATCAGGGGTGTCCCTGCTAATGAGTGGGTTGTCAGATCCACAGGCCAGCTGATGGTGAGTCTGGGTCCACCTCAGAGGTATGTGGCTTATTTGCTTTTATCCTTCCTGGCTTAGTTCATTATCTAATCAAGTAGTGCCAGACCATGGTTACACAGCAGAACCAGTGGCCTCAGCCGATAAAAATATGATCAACAATATGGTCAACACAGTGGTCAACAGGTAACAATATGCATGGTCAACAGATAACCATAGGGATATTCCAACAAATAACCCAGTGCAAAGTTCTAGATGCTTACAGTATGAAGCTGCGGTGTCACTTCTGCTTTGCTGACYAGGTTCACTCAGCACTCCTGGGGTCATTAGAAGGCTATGGCAACACCAAGGTGTGGTAACTCCAGCTGGAGCACACCCAGGGTTCCTAAACTCTTGGGGAGCTCCACATAGCAAACCCCTCTTCTGTGGGCTGCACCATCTTGATCCTGTGCTTGCCTGTATAGCACCTATCAAACATCAATATTTCAAGTTTTATATAAAAAAAGGCAGCTATTTTCTCTGAGCAGTAAAGTAAATAAAGAAATCAACAATCTCTGGATTTGGATGCATCTCTTCCATTCATTTTAAGGAGGATTTTTTTTWAATTTAGTAAGATCTTTTCATATAACTAATATATGTAAAACATAGGTATCTAAAATCTCTGGACTGCTTAGGATATCTCAAAAAGACATCTTTATCTGAATCAAGCTTTCTTTTCTTTATCTGAGTAATTATATTGTTATAGTAGTTTTTATATCCTTTATCCTTTTAGAGTCAAAAAAGAAGATTGAGTGAGCCTTTGCTGTACAAAAGCAAGAACCAGAATAGGAATATGCACACGAAACCAGTGAAAATATGATAACCCCTTGATATTCAGCAACTGGATATTCTATGATTATCTGATTGTACTCTCAGAGTGTCGGAGAGCCATGTGGTAGCTGGACTCTTTTTGGAGAGAGTGGATTATCATGTGATATATCATGTGATATATCAGAATATTTGCATGGATTAGATCCCAGTTTGGTGATTTTTACCATATAATTGCTATATATATTGTATAAATTATAAATTATAAGCACATATATATAAAAAAAAACATAAGATGTGTAGAGTGCTACACCTAGATGATGTGTATGTTAGCTGTTGGAATATACTCAGTAGATCACTTTTTACATGAACTTATTTCAGGAACATATTCAAGACAATGTATTTAACTTTGAATATCAAAATAAGCAGGGTGTGTAAGTGAGTGCTTAAAGCTAGGAGTGTGATTTTGGAACATCCCTGAATCAGAGAGAAAGCTTGGGAAAATTGTCACAGAATATAGGAGGCAAATATCTTATACTGTAGAGAAATATAACTATGGAAATCTCCCTTCCCTTTTAAGAACAAAAGAGTAGAAATGTGTCCAATTTTCTGAGCATGAGTGCAAGCAACACCAAGGAAAATAGTATACTACACATTTTGAATGAATTAAATCAATTGACAGCTACTCAGCCACAGAGGAAAAAAAAAGAAAAAAGGTAATTTTGACTGTGAGCAACAAAATTGTTCTGCCTAATAGTTAAACATCGGTAAGTGTCGGTGTGTCTAATAAAATGCAGATCTCATTATCTGTTTGTTATGTGCATCATGAGCTAACTGTTCAAGTTGAGAAGTATAAAAATTTGATTTAATTCATTGACATTTTGGATACCACAGGGTCAGGCTGGCCTTATAACAAATAACAGCTTGGGGCAAATGGAAAGGAGTGTAATTGAAGATAAGGCTTTGGTAACGTGAGTGGAAAATGTAATAAAGTTCAAGGATACATTAAACAAATGTATCCTGGCCTTCACACTGTAATCACTTAGGTGTGCCATAAGGCAAACAGCAAATGTAATTGACACCCCGGAGGAAGATCATTACTGCTGTGCTGCTTTCTGCCTCAAGCCACAATTTCTTCCATTTGCAACACCAAGAATTCAGACTTGGCAAGTCCTGGGACTCCAAAGCTGCTCTAGTTTACACAGAGAACTCAGCGAGGTCTAAATAAACCCAGAATTTTTATTCGGTGGCTTCTTTGAAGGTTAAACATTTGTTTGTGGGTGTCTACCCCAGTGTCATAGATTAAAAATGACCAAAATTGCCATAAATATATTCACCTTAGCTCATRTCTCCTTCAAAAACCTTAGTCAAGAAGGGGGAAGACAGTCCTTGAGGCAAATTGAGGACTAAGAAATTCAGGCTCTAGCATGCCAGAATCAGAAAGAAATCCCAAAATAAAAAAGCAGCAGCTTCTTATTAGGCTGATTTCCTAGGGAGGTTCAACATGGTCACATTTTCTTGTGTATAGTACGACAAGTTGTCCACCTTTCCCCCAATTTTGGGACAGTTTCAACCATGTCTGACTATGTTGTAGAGACATCAGAAATATTACAGAGGTGAAAGACCTTATTAGGCACTGAAGGAGAGCCATATTGTGAATTTAATCCTTATTTGCCCTTAGCCTGTTCACAGAGGACCTGGACCTTGAGACACAAACTGACTGTAGGCTTTCTTGGTTCAGAGAACTGTTTGTTCATACTGAGGGAGCATCAGCATATGACAGAGCGTATCTTTCAAGTAGCCAGAACATTCAGGAGTTTAAAGAATCTTTATTTCCCTGAAAGGCTCCTAGGAACAAAAAAGAGAGTTAGAGCCAGGACTGGCCTGAGATGATAAACAGTATAGCAGCAGTAGTGCAGCGTGTAGCTCTAATGAGTGAAATCTTGACAGTGAGACCTGTTTCCTTGGACCTCAACTCCTGCTAAGTACTAAGGAGTTGAGATCATTAAAACAGACTTAGTCTAGATACCTAATCAATTCTAATTTTTTGAATTGAGGAGTGGCAGACAATTAAGGACTTAAGTAACAAATGAGTTACTTCATGATGTTTTCTGCTTGGCATACTAAAAAGGCAGAGACTTCTAGATATCAACCTCTAATTAATTAAGCTAGCTSCAAGGTCATGTTAAAATTATTGATTAACTAAGGGCAGCAGTAGATTCTTCATCYCTTGATGTCTTCAGATCAAGATTCAGTATCTTTCAAAAAGTTCCGCTTTAACAGCAATTCAAGAAATTGAGCTCAGAGCAAGAGTATTTTGGATGAAATTTAAGGGCACATTATAAGAAAGGCTGTTAAGAAGATACACTCGTATCTTCTGGTCTTCAGACTATGTGAATGTGTCATTTTGTTCTAATCATAAATGTTACCAGAATACCATCAGAACATATTTTTCAAGACTGTTGGTGTAAGTTCTTCATCCCATTTGAAAATACATATGAGAAAGGAAAATCAGGTTCCTTCCATGAACAAAGAAAGTGATAGTTCAACMCAGCAACATTAATTACTTGTTTGTGTAGTACAGCAATGGAGATGGCCTGCTATCCTCCCAAGGCTAGGACTGCAAATGTATGGCATACGTGATCATCMACCCTGTTTATAACATCTTATAAGCAGATAAATAGATTCTGCAACCTGTGACACATCTAAAAAGTTAATCTAAGTGAGCCTTGTGGCCTTGGACTCCATACATTTGAGCAACTTCACTGAAGATGATGGAATTGTGGTGAATTTGCACTAGTATATGTCAGCCAGGGAAAGCTTCTTGGCAGAAGTATTTTTCATTGGTTTTAGCACCAGCATTAAGACCCTACRTATGGGTTATGTGTGTTACTCTAGTAGGGTAAGCTGCCAGAGAGGCTTACATATTGGCTGCCTGCTGTCTCCCACTCCATGAACCCTGGGTCACTACTCACATTGTGCCAGCTTCAGGAGGTTAACTGATTCAGGGAAATGACCTACTGAAAAATGACCATTTTTGGTAGGCTTTTTCAGAAAGATCAGTGTGGATCACCATTGAGACATGGAAAATTGTGTCAGCACAATGCAGAAAAAGAGGCAGAAATGAGTAACTAGGACCAAAGGAGGTCTTGGGACTGTGTAAATCAACCTAAGTGAGACTGCAGGTAGAAGGACCTAAGCTAACTGCAGTCAACTCCCCTTTCAGCCCCAGCAGCATGGACCTCATGCCACTTCAGACCTCACATAAATCCAGGCTAAATCAACAGAGGAATAGTCTTCTGCCAGTTTGGCACACTGTTGGTCAGAGGAGAGCAACAGCCCATTCAAGAGAAGCAACAGGAGTCTTGCAGAAGAAAGTGTGCCAAGGAAAAGAGAGAGTAAAACTGCCCCTTTTCTGAGCAGCAGTGATCCGGTAGAGCCCCTCAGCTGTACCATGATACCACATCCGCAGACAAGTGTCTTCTGTCCTTCCTCTTCTCGGATGGGTTAAACAAACATTTAGCTTACTGGACAACAGATGGAAATAAAGTGATATGATATAAAGGTTTTATCAGCATGAATTTAGGATTTTCACTTTACTTACAAATGCAAAGCTGTAAATGAAGAATGAATGAATAAATCACAAATAAGTCATCATATTCACTTTTCATATTGTTCTGTAACAACATAGAACAATGTGCATACTCTGAATCTGTCCCATTCTTTGGAATTCCACCAACTTCAATTGCCTTTTTCTGTATTTATATATGAATAATGTAAAAAAGTTAGCATCATTTGAATCATATCATAAAGACTTGGCACAAACAATGCCAAGTCAAGTTTCTTTCTGGAGAAGCTCATTTCTGTGACTCCAGGTTTCATGTACTTTTTCAAGTCTGCATGAATGAAAGCCCAAGCTTAAAGGAAAAATTACATTTTCATTGTCTGGCTGCTACTGATTTATCCAAATGCAAAGCCTGTAAATGATAAGAGATCTTGACACAATAACAAAGAAGGGTTATAGAGATAATTACCTGCCACTTTTCATAAACATTCTTTCTCAAACCTTACATAACATATAGAAATCCTCMGATACATTAGTAGGACCAGAAGCAAAGATTTCTATAGAGATGAGAAGAATGGAGCCTATAAATTAYAGCATTACATTGTATTTGTGGCAAATCCGCTGTTCTTACACTTTGGGAAGACTTGCAATCTTTCTGCTGCATTATGATCAGGCACAGAACTCATTAAGAAAATATTACGACATAATCTTTATATATATGTGTGTRTATATATATATATGCATGCATATTCATATAGATACATAGAGGGTTTTTGTTAGTCTGAGGGAAAGATGGAAAGAATCAGCCTTACTTACAGCATATTTGATATATTAGATTTAGGTTAGATAGTAGGAAAGACTTCCTAACCATAGGGAAGTTTCACAACACTAGAGCAAGGTATTGAAAAGGTTGTGTAGTCCTTATTACTAGATGTTTTAAAGGAGACAGATTAACTAGGGGTTCATCATCCCCTCTCTGCATCCATGCAGATTGTCCCTTTCAGCCCTGTGCTTGAAGACTCTGTGATTTTGAAGAGTTCTGCACCATTCTGCATACTCAATTCTCTTATTACCTAAGAACTATTTTGTAGCCCTCCCAGTAGAGCTCAAGCAAACCCCGTAATAGTGTGACACTGTGTTACAGTTGTTGGAGGAGAGACAAAAATTCCCACAGYTAGTTTTGATCTTGGAGCAGGAGTGGCTTTAGGCAAGTGTAACTAGTGCAATTACACTGCATACCATCCCTCTAGCATTGCTATATTTTGATAATGGCATACCCAGCTGCAGCTTAGGGCCGTTTCTTATCCTTGCAATATGACGAAAAACATCTCACTCACCTTTCCCTGTGGACTAACACRCCAGACACATTCCTTAACAGGTAATAGAAAGAAGTATATCACCTCCTTTAATACTAAATCTCACTTCTGATAAAAAAGTGCCCTTCTATTAGATGTGTTAATGAGAGCATTCTCACCCCCACCCATTTATGCGCTGTTATAGTAAAGGTATAYGTTGTTAGCTGACATTTGCAAATCATTTGGTAGCTATTATATTCAAAAAGAAAATTGTCAAACAAATGACAAGGCATTCTCAGTGCAGCTCTGGAACTGAAAGAGAATGAAAACATCAGTTCCAAATAAGTCTTTTAGGATTCAGTGTTGCAGTACAGATAAAAAGAAAGTTTTTAATTATAAATCCTGTTTGCCTTTGCAAGTAGTCCCACTGAAGGAAAGAGAAAATAGACATTTCAAGCTGAAGTAGATCCCTCTATATATGTTTTGCATATTTACAAAATCAGATTCTTATTCGCATTAAGAAATTGGTATGGTGATAATGTAGGAAGCATGCCTTCTGTGAGTTCAAAAACTTTCCAGACTCATTAAAACAAACTTTAGCTTTCTCCAAAAGTTAGGGTATGTTTTGAAGATATATTTTATTGGAAAAATAACACCAAGAGAGCCAGTTGCTACCACATGAGTATGTATTATTAACAGAGGTCCAGAAAAAACTTCTGCTCACTGGAGTAAAACAAATATACACTTCAAGCTCTGAATTTAATTRACTTCAAGAAAAAAAATCAAACTGTTGTTTTCTCACAGCCAATTATGTCTAAATAGGGTACTGCAGAGGCAYGTGCATTTTTCATATAATCATTTGTGCACCCAAATAAAGCATTTATGTAAGCAAAGACTAATTGCACAAATTTTATCAACTCAATGCACTTCCATAATGTGCAGGCAGTACCTATTGCAAAGTAAAYGTCAGCTTGTAGTTTTTCTACAAACATGACCATAAACTTCTAKGTACCAAACTGTCATAGTTAAGATACATCACATACTGTGTCTGGTGTGTTTCTAGTACCTATAATATGCTGTACAGACCAGTGTGGACTATGAARATGTGTACAATTTCTACACAGTCTATTCACTATGGTAACTAAGTSCAGAAATGAGCTCATATTTAGGCATAACTGATTTCTGTGAATGGCTGCATCCATGCAATTACATCATTGTGGCCGTTTCCAAGCAAAGGCTCTACTTAGAGTCCAATCTTGGGTGTTTTYTGTGTAGATGATGGTTCTGCCATCTGCTTAGCATCTGCACTAGAATTAAGTTCCTCTGAACTAGTCTCATCCTTCTGTGTTGTGCTGAGATGTGTGTGCATCCAACAGGCTTGACAGAGAAGCACACTRCCACCTGACTGAGCATCCCGTACTATGCGATGGGCACAAGTCCAGGGATGTGAGAGGGARAACCTGCAAACCTGCATGAAAAAGGAGGCAGGGAAGCATGTGCCTTCAGAAAAAAATGGCAACTACACCTGTGGCTGTCGGTATGATGAATACGTATTAAGGCTAGATGTAGGTGGTACCTTGTTCTGCACCTTGCTATGACTAAACAGTGGGACCAGCCACGGGTYTGACTTCATTCTCTGTGCTGACCTGCTAGCAGAATCTAGAATTAATTTGTGGCAAATACAGGGGATATTTTCCATGTTCAGTAACAAGCTTTTTCAATCCAGTTTTCTGTTCTTATGGATTGTAAACTAGATCACACACACGATGCAGAAATTGGAGTTACTCATTTTTGTTAGAAATAGTCTAATTGCTAGAAATTAAATAACTTGTTAACAGGTGACTCATTACATATATACAGAAGTAGAAGATGGGTTCATTAATTTAATTACCCCGCATTATTTAGAAGCTAATTACGGGGAAGAATTATACATTTTTACTCATGTGAGTAGTCTGTCCTTTTGYGAGTGGTCATCTTGAAGCCAGCAAAAATGTGGAAAAAGAAAGATACTTCTATGCAATAAGGTTAATATCGCTGCTTATATGCAACAAGAACTCTAAGTGATAAAAAGTAYAAAATTCAGATATATAAAACTACTTCTCAGAGGTCACTAAACCTTTCATGCATCTAAACATCTACCAGGAAAGCTTTCTATATGTCTGCTGCTGTGCCTTGTCCCATGGCACGTGCACATGCTTTGACTGTGCAGCCCASCTAGCTGCCTACCTGACAGTTACTTGAGCTCAGACAAGGCAGTAACAGGCAATCTGACAGCAGTAAGTTTTAAACCACTCCAGCCTTTTGCAAARCAAATGCACATCCAAAGCCTACAGGCATGGCCTCAGTGAGGCTGCAATATCCACGCCTTCCTTTTTGGCCTGGTCTCTAATCCATCCGCAGTAGAAGTAGACATAATCTGACCTACAACTTTATATGACGGAGTGCTACATTTGAATTAAGGATCTGTGCAATAGGTTTAACTATCAGAATGAAACATGAAGCTAGATTTGTTTTCTACTTTGGCAGAAATAATGATACCAAATAAGCCTATAGCAAAACAAAATAACTGGCTGGGTGAACGTAGGTAGAAATAACTTCTTTGTTATTAAAGTGATTTTACGGGAAGTAGGAGGAATGTGTAAATTTTAGTTAGTGGAAGAAGGATACCTCGTTTTTCTTTCTTATTGAAGTTTAATTTTAACAATGCAATCTGATTAGAGTTCATTAGCTTCTGCTACTTTACTCTTAATTTGCAATACTCTACATAAAAAATGAGATTATAAATTTTAAAAGACCCCACAGAAATTTCAGTCTATTTAAAACATTTTTAAATCATTATATATATATGTAATTTTAGTGAATTCAGTTTAAATAACTTCCAGAACGTTCCACATATCTGTAGGTAAAGTATGTGTGTATATATACATATATATGTATATTCATTCCATCTTTAGAAGGACTTCACAGGGTCTACTATGACTGTTGTCTCAGAAATGGATTCATACAATGCTGTAAATTAGCTCTCCAAATGTTTGTTAAGCCAGAGAAACTAATGTGTGAAATAAAATAATAAATAAATAAATAAATAAGTTCTGTCAGGGTTTTAAATAGTTTTTTCAAATGTCATATTATGTCTACTTCTACTTAACCATTATGCAAAAATGTGCTCTTTCCTACTTTGAAGTTGGCATAAATATTCTGAAACTGGTAGCATGATTCTGCCCCTCAGAAAAAAGAGCAATTCTCATTGACTTTTATGGGAAAAACTTACTTTGCTAGGTTAGAAAGGAGAAATTGACGTTAGTGATATAGAAGATTGGAAAGCTGATTCTTTAGATAAAATAATAGAACCTGTACTATCTTATGYTTCAAGTGTGATGGCAGCCAAAGATTTATTATAAATATAAACGTCAATTGACACTGGAAAATATCATGCCAAGATATGTGCTGCTACGCTAGTCAAAAGCTGTGAGCCCAATTTCAACTATTAATACTAAGTATTGCTTTGTAATGAACTTCAGTGGAAGTAGCAAACACATAATCATTCTCTACCATTTTAGGGGGAAAACCTTTTATTTCTGTTTCTTACAACTTGATCAGAATATTTTCTTCATTCTGAATATGCTGGATGTTTTTTCAAACATACCAATTGTTATTCAGAAAGWGTCAGAAGTAGAAAAAATATATATTACATTTTAGGAGAAATTCTGTTTAATGCATGATAGTGTTCTGTTTTAAAATTTGTTTTCTTTTGCAATTGAAGTTATAAAATAGATTTCTTTTTGCAAAGCTATTTTAGTGGATTCTTAAATTCTCTGTTTACATTGCATTATACTTCCATACTGTAGATGGTACTGCACCTTGCTGTTGGATTTTTATCATAATTGGTCAAAAAGTACAATTCTGGTTAAGATTGGCACCTTATTAACAAGTATCTTTTTCCTGAAAACTGCTTTTGCAATGGATTTCAGTGATCAAAATATGCAGTGCTCTGACCTTGCATAGCTAACATCTGGTATTTTGTAGAATACTGTCAAATTGATGGGATTTTAAATACCAAATGTATCTCATATTCTTCTGATTTGAATAGCTGACCAGAAAGTAGATCAAAGAAGCCCAACCTGATGCCTCAGTAGCACAATTTGAGCCAAGGGTTTGAGAAAGGGCATAATTATTAAAAATCATGTTCAAAGTGCTGGTTGTTTGCACTATGCTTCTTTGCCAGTATAAACATAGGGACTGATTTGAAATATTTGTAATCTTTGTGTTGTGCAAAGAACTAAAAATAATGTGCATATGGTAAGCCCAAGGGACAGAAAGGCTAGGGGAAGTGTTTAGAGTAGCAAAGAAAATAAGACAGAAGAGAGGAATCAAGAGGACGTATAACTTTGTTTTCTTAGTGTGGAGAGGGAATATGCAATGACATATGAAAATAGATATAAGGAAAATACTCATGGGAGGAGAGACAATTTAGCAATCACATTTGAGAAAGAAGATGAAGGCAAATAATGAATGACACCACGAAGAGAAAAGAACACAGAGGAAAAATGGAACAGAGATCAGAAACCTGAGAGACACATATTTATGAAAGAAAAGTGAGAACAACCAGTGCAGGAAAATACCTCTGTATACTGGAATCCAAAGGAAAGAAAACTCAGTAAACAATAGTTAATGATATCCTGATAGTTTGAGAAGAATAAGGAAAATATTTTACATAAGGTGCATGAAGATTTTGATTAAAGTAGTTCTAATTTAGTGGGAAGAAGCCAAAATGGATCAAAAATGGAGTTGAAGAGAGTGGAAATTATGTAACATGACAGTAGAGGGAGCTRCAGTGGAAGGTGAGGTCCACAGAAGCATTTTTCAAAGACAGTCCAGGGGTCTGTCTTGGGGTGGAAGAAAATGATCTAAACAAGAGTGAGTCATTAGGAAAGACAGTGAGATAAGAATGTGAATAATTGGATGAGGGAGATAAATTGAGGCTGAAATGCAGATRGTTATTTCTAGTTTTTTTTCTGTACTGACTGTGAAAGTATCATGGAAGACTTTAATGGCTTTTTACTTCAGTTTTCACAAAAAACTGTAAATTGTAATCAAACAGCTGATACAATAAAACCTACAAGCAAGAGGTAAGATCTCTTTCAGGCACGGGAAAGAAYAGGCTAGAACAGATATTGATCAGTTAAGTATTTCCTACTTAGCTGGAGCAGAAGAAATGTAGTGTCTTCATTGAAAAAGGAGGAAAAGGAGGTCAGGAACTGTATGCTATCAACTCTACTTCATTTCTGAGAAAAATGTTGCATAAATAAACTATTTGCAAGCAGATGATTAGCCTCCACCAGGTGTTTTTCAAGAAGAAAGGTTCAATAAATCCAGTTTTCTCCTGAGGAAGTGTAAGTGGCTGTGTATATAAGAGACAAAAAAATCGTGTCCTATAGCTTTATTTCAGCCTTTGATGCCATCTCCATAACATTGCTCTGAGGAATGGCAGGGAAACATTGTCTATGTAGGACGAATGTGGGGTCCAAACTCCGGAAAGCAGAGTGAGAATGGGGCTGGATTTACCTGACAATACACAGAGGTTTAAAATATGTCAGCAATTCAGGGCCTAAAGGTGCTTATTTTTCTCTCTTGACTGTAAAGGGAATGTAAGGTGATTACTTCAGTTTTCTGARCGGTTTTCTGGAGTTAGGTAAGACGATTCCCCATGCAGGTTTCAATAGTTTACTGTATCATGGTAGCAGAAGTTTTGAGTAGACTTTTAAGGCAAAATGTCTGATTTTGGTAGTAGTCAATAGTTTCATTAATTAATGAGTTGGGTGCTGGAATACATAGTACGCCTATTTGCACAGGGCTCCCAGCTGGGAGGAGAAATGACGTTTTAGGGCAGGATTGAATTCTGGTTCTTGACAAATTGAAGAAACGGCTTGAAAATGGATAAAACATAGAACGTAATAATCTGTGTGCGGCGCGTGCAGTATGCTGTCTCAGCTTGCAATGTGTTAGTCATGAGCCGCTGCGTGATCTCCCCTGAAGAACGGAGATGAAAGCCCGAGKAAAACGGGAGCTACACAAGTGCTCCCCGCTCCAGCCTCAGTGYGGCCCCCCGAGCCACGCCGAGGCCTTGCGCAGGCCCGGTGCTCTGCGCTGCCCGGTGCCGGGAGGCGCCGCCAGCGCGGAAGGAGTCTGCGGCCGCCGCCCGCCGCCGCCGCTTCCCGCCCGAGCGCTGTGAGGGCCGCGAGGGGTCGGGAGGGGGCGGCGCAGCTCGGAGGGCGCGTAACGGCCCCCGGGGGCGGCGGGGGCGGGGCCCGCGCGGGGGGCGGGGCCGGGGGCGGGGCGCTCCCACCTCCCCTTCCCCCCTCCGCTCCCTCCCCTGTTTGCTAATGGGCGGGTCCGGGAATCCCCGCTGCCCGCCTCTGTCGTGCGGGTCGAGTCCATCGCGTTCCGTGCGGGGGGGGGGGAGCTGCCGACCTGGATGCTGGATCCTGGTTCGGTTCGGAAAGCGAGGGAGGAGCGGAAATAGTGTCCATGGAAGAGGAGCAGGCGTAGTGGTGCCGCAGCCGGGGTGGCTGATCGGGCGGGGGGAGCTGCTTTGTCCGGGCGGCTCTCCCCTCCCCCCTCCGCTTCCCCCGCGTCCCGGCGGGGGATGGTGTGTCCCGCAGCGCGCGCCTTCCTCGCGCGGTTCGGCGGCTCGGCGGGGGGAGGGGGCGGGAGACCCGGGCCCCGGCGGCTCTCCACAGTGAGCGAGGGGGATATCGGGGAGGGGGCGCAGAGGGGGGCCCGAGCGCGGCGGCGCGGGCGGCGGCCTCTGCCGGGACCATGTCGGCGGACGAGGAGGAGCTGAAAGTCCCCGAGGAGATGTTCAAAGATGTCAAGTTCTTCGTGGTGGGAGACATCGACCCCAAGGTACAGGGTCATCCCCCCCCCCAGCTTGGTTCCCCCCCCCCCGGGGGTGCAGCGTGGGCTCTTCCAGCTCCCCCTCACCCCACCAGCACTTCCCCGCGAGGACTCGAGCGCGCGCGCCGCGCTCWCCTGCGGGAGGGGCGAGGGCCGAGCGCGCGCGCCCTCCCTCCCGCCGCCCCTCGCGGCGGCCGCAGTGGGGGTGGGGGGGGCGGTAACGGCCACTAACGGCCAGTAACGGCCGTGCGCGCGGGCAGCGCGGCGCGACCCGCCATGGGAGCCAGCGGCCGCGGCGCGCAGGCCCCGTAGCAGCCTGAGCGGAGGAGGGGCGGGCGAAGGGACTTCCTGTTCGAGACGGGGCCGCTGCTCTGCCTGCCGCTCCTCGGCTCCAGGCCGGGCCCGCCTGTGGAGTGCGGGGCCCTCGGCGTTCCCCTCGCCCGCCGCGGCCGCAGCTGGGGCGCAGGCAGGTGGCTCCGGGCCGCTCGAGGCCCCGCACCCGTGCCCGCTTCAGGACRGGGAGAGTGACAGGCCGTGTCTCCCGTGCGGTCCGGCCCTGAGGTGGTGGCGCAGACTCCACTAACAAGGCTTCACTGACTTCCCTGCCCGCACGCACCTCCCTGCCTGCTCGGTCTCTCCTCTCCATGTGTCCCCAGGAGCACAGTCCAGGCCCCCCATGGTGCCGCTGCGTGTCCCAGGACCTTTCAGACCCACTGGATGAACAGAGATGATGATGTGGTCAAGAGAGGACCTCCACATCTTCTCTGCCTYGTGCTGCCCTGGAGCAGGGGAGGCAAGGGGTGGAAGGTGCTGTCAAATGACCTTCCAGCCCCACCACCCAGGCCAGTAGCCTGTCAGGGCTGGCCTGTCCTAACATCCAGACATGTTGGATGAAGGTGCCAACAAAGTGTGCTGGGCGTGTCCAATCAGACAAGTGTTTGAAGTGTATCATATCTAGCTTTAGGACAGCAACTTCATACCAACAGATTCTGTATTTGATACTGAAATTTAAGTCTTGGCTTGTTTGGTAGCTGCTGTAGTCTTTCCTTCRTTAAGTATGAGATTTTGTATTATCATGCCTTTACTTTTGGGCATATAAGCAAACTCAGGACATAGATACTGACCTATTTAGATGATTTTTGTGCATTCACAGTAACAGGAGTATACGTTAAAAGAAATACAGATTTGAAATGTAGTTGAAGAGCACCCCYGCCTCCCCCAGTTTTAGACATTAAGTATTTGAAAATGTATTAAAGCTTGAACAATACTTTGTATTTTTAAGAAGCTATAGAAGCAGTGTTACTATGTGTATGGAGATGGATGCAGAAAATGGTAAGACTGTCTTCTGTATCATCATTTGAATAGTGTCCTGAAAGGCATGTAGTTAGTTTTGTGTTCACATAGCAAGACAATCAGCAGTATTCCCACAGAATGAGTAAACAGTCATTCTCTTTTGTTAGTTTTTCTTATGATAAAATTTATCGTGCTTAGCAGTTAACTTCATTGTTGTCAAGCTTTGATGTGTTCTAAATTAGGTACGCTCTGTTCTCAAGTATTTGTGGATGGCTTTTCTACGTTGTAGATAGACAGCTAAAGTGGCTCTGACAGAGTTCATAAGCTCTGGCATATTACTACACAAAAGTGGCTACCACTGCTTCAGGTCGTGCTGGAAGYTGTTTAGCCACTTTTGTTTTGTGTGAGATACCCAAATTGAAAAGTCTTGTGGCTCTGAGGTGTTCTTGCAAACAGCCTGCTGGTTAAACACTGTTCTGTCCTGTGYTCGTGATAGTGAAATGGCTTGCTGCTTTGGCAAAGGGTTATGTGGACATCAGGACTTCCTTGGCATCGGTGCCTGAGCTCGTGAGCCCTCGGGAACGTCAGGGAGTGCAGGTTGTGGTTCTGGTAGCAGTGGAGCTGAATCAAAGCTAGTAAGAAGTGGGATTTACTGAATTTGGGCAAGTTCCATGMAGGAACATTGTCCTGCTTTTCACAAGTGCCCTCTGTGGTACCCTGGAGGAAAAAAAAAGAACAAGAAGGCTCTTTATCTGTTGTGTTTTTAAYCCAGGCAGAAAGGAGAAAATCTAAGTTAAACTCTACAAATAAATTTAAAAAAATAGTTTTCATAGTAAAATACTTATCCATTAGTATTATAAAAATTACAAATATTTTCAAAATTATTTGCTTATTTATATACAATGGATGCTAACTTACTTTCAAAAAGAAGTTTTCTATTTCATCTTTGGGGAAATACTCTGATCAGCTTAAATTTCCAGATGTTTTCATTGAAGACTGGATAGCTTAATAAATGTTAAAACAGCCCTGGCACAAATGAGGATTCTAATGAAACCAATCCAATAATAAGAGCAAAATATAATCTATTCAGGTGAATAGCTACATACCTACTACCTATTAAAATATTTGCTGCATAAGTTAGAAGGGAAACAAAAGTTTGGAATTGTGCCTAGATGTTCTTTGGCAAATGATGGAGAATGAGGCTTCTGACTCTTAAATATGAATCCATTCCACTGGGATGTGCACTTGCCTGTTCACACCTCATCACACCTCACTGGAGGTGGTGGCTAGATGTTATCTTTTTTTTTTTTTTTCTTTAATAAGTGTTTTCCATCTTTCCTAACAGATGTAAACTCCAGTCATTAGATAATGCTACTAAAAATAGACAAATAGAGTAAAATAGGCAGAGAGAGTAAAATAATGTGCAACAAGGACCTTTTGCWGCAGATTTGGTTTCTCTTGTTTTATTATTATTTTAATTATTTGTGGCTTATTGTCTTATTTCACTTCTTAGTTTTGAAATCTTGTTTTTTCTGCTGCAGATTTTAGTAAGAAAGAACAAARATGAAATTTATAAACCACCAAAATGAAGTGCTATTGAAGTATGCATGGATTTAAGCTACCATCTAAACTACAGGATTTCTACAATGACCATATTAGGGCTTGCCACTTTTTTCTTTTTTCTTCCCTTCTAGTTACAGGTATATGGTTGATAATAGTATAGGTGATGTTCTTTAATTATGCCAGCGTAACTTTTCAATAGTTTAAGTTCAGCGTAACTATGGTTATCACATCTGCTTTAAATGCAGAATGCCCTGGGTTTATGCCCCAGTGGAACCAGCACCAGGAAATCTTTGGGAGGKTGGACTAGATGATCTCCAGAGGTCCCATTCCAACCTTACTGATTTKGTGATGTCTGTGATGCTGAATTACTGTACTTAAACCAATGTTCTAAGAAGTATTTTGACACTGATGTAACCTACACTAGGAAAATACTTTTTCATACCACTATAAGTAACTATATGAAATTATTATCATATTTAAACATCCTACTGTTACTAATATAACTATTTGTATAAGCAAACTCTTTAACACAATGCTAATTTGATACAGAAATTTCATATTCCTTATTTATTAGGTGTAACTTTTTACTCCTGCTACTTAYTGGATATGAATGCCCATTTTTCATTAAATTTTCCTTCTTTTTAGTCTTTCCATGAATATACTATTGAGTGGAGCTTTTAACTCATAGAGGGCAAAGAACTTGTTTGTTGGGAGTGTTTTTAAGTATCTACAGTTTTCAGAAGTGCTATATTTTGATTTAACTTTTTACATTGAAATTACACCATTTTGTGTTACCTTGCAGTTAACTGGATTTCACACAGGAAAGTATCCTGTGATATAGGAKATTAGTGTGTAAAATGAAAAAATTCTCTTCTGTTCCTGACTGTGGCAATGTGGAGAGYAAGCTTGTGATGAACTCACTCAGTTATTTTAGCATAGTTCTTTTCTAATATTGTAATAGCACATATTAATTCACTACAGAAAAAAAGTTTTTTTTTTTTTTAATTAGGTTGCACATTCAAGAACTGAAGTCCAATGCCAAAGTCTTAATGCCAAAATTTTCTTTTCACTGAATGGAAATTTTCTCATCCTTATTTTTGTGATCAGCATAGGTGCTGAGTAATAGCCTGACATTACGTTTTGAAAGACTATGTTTTTCAGGGCCTTTTCTGTCCTATTTATTGTACAATGTAGTTAGTAATTGCTTAATGACTAATTACTTAATATTTTGTTTGATCTAATGTGGTGCCTTGCTCTCTGCTGTTTATATTTGTGGGGAGAGAGTGCCCTGTTATGATGGGACTGTGCCTAACAGGTTTGGAAGGATAGACACCTGTCCCTAACAGGGTTTTGGACAACTGAACATSGTACCAGTTTGGCTTTGTAAAATCATTATGAAGTTAAACTCTGCTCATCTTGCCATCTGTAATAAAAAGGAGACAGTAATCTTAACTAGCGTTTTCAGCACTTGAATTCTAAATCTTATTCTTTTAAAATATTTTTTCCTCTGTTCCTAGTTACTTTTATTCACATGAAAATGAATCCCATATTCTGGGGCTGTCGGGAGGGCTGATTTCACCACATAGACCTCTGTAATTGAGCTGAGTGAATGCTTAAGTTTTTAATCAGATTGGCCTTGCACAAATAGAAAGTGCTTTGCAAGTGGTGCTAGGGTTTATGTTTTCTGGGCAATAGAGTGAAGAGCTTCTGTTCTAKCTCTTTGAGGTTGTACCTAAGGGAGAACACATCCTTCTACCCATTTTTCTTTCTGTTTTTTCTAAACCAATCTTACTTCTCCCTCATTTAATTTCCCAATGCATTGTCTCTGTCAGATGTCTCTTCTCCCATGAAAATGATTACAGTTCTCTTTTCTTTTGCTTGCAGATCCTTCTAGTATCAGGCTTTCTTTTTTTTTGCTTTTTGGCTACCGATTCAGTATTATGGCTTCCATAGCAACATATTCAATTTCTTTATTTTTTTTTTTCCTACTCTTGGTACGCCTGAGTTTCTTGTTCAGGTATATTCCTTCCCCTACTGTTTATTTTACTTTTTTTTTTACTTTTGTCCACTCAAGATTCACATCAGCATGTTGGTTTTTCTATGTTATGCCACTGTGCTGCATTTGGAAACAAAGGGAGAGAGCACCTCTGCTTAGTTCTTTTGCCTAGCCCTGTTGTTTTGAAAGCAGTTGGGCCTCTTCAAACCTATTCATATGTTCTGTGGGTTGGTGTGTATTGATTGGATCTAGAAGTATTGGAACCARATGTGTATTTTGAAGATGGAATTCTTATTTAATGGTTAAATGTGAACATATAGCAAGATTACATGTTTTTTTTTCTTTCTGTTAAAGTAAGGAATTGACCTAATTTGGTAGAGCTCTTATGAAGACTGCATTATACAGTCCTGATGTGTTTTTTAAACTTCAAGCTCTTCTTTTAAACAGTATTCAAAGGCCTCAAAAGCTAACAACTGCAAAAACAAATGCCAAGGGGAAGGGTTTTCTTAGTCTTTTTGAGGGGGAAAAATGAATTTTTTAAAGAAAATGTTTTTGAAAAATTAACTCTTCCCAGATTTCTGCCCCGGCTTGAATTATTTTGGATAGTGAAACTTCATCTTGAATGAATAAAATATGGCACAGTCATAAAACCTTTGAAAATAAGGTTTTAAGTGGTATATATCTGATAATTTCAGTAATGTTTAATACTGCCAACCACCCTTCAGTAAGAAAACCAAAAGATTGTGTGCAGTCTTCTAATGTATTARTATATTCTTGCATTAGTGTTGACTTTCCTCACTCTTCTGTTGGTTTTAGGTAATTCAGCTTCTGAAAGCTGGGAAAGCAAAGGAAGTTTCTTACAATGCACTGGCTTCACATATTATTTCAGAAGATGGTGACAATCCAGAGGTTGGAGAATCTCGTGAAGTCTTTGATCTCCCTGTGGTAAAGGTGAATGTTGTCTACTGACATAGCTTGTAATAGAAAATGTTCATGTTTTGTTAATGCCCAGGTGACAGTTATCTTTGGAAATCATTTATGTTATCTTGACAAACTTTTGTGCTGAGTGATAGACTTCTAGCACAATCATGTTCTCTTCTTTCTCCTATTGCYCCTGGCATATTAGCTTTTTTTCAGTTTCTTCCTTCATCATCTGTGGGATCATGCCACAACCGTTTCTGCCAGGAAAGTTCTTAGAGCTTCTGGCAATGGAAAACCTCAGTTTCAACAGAAATAGTAGGCTGCTCAGAGATTTTTAACACGTGTGCTTYGCAAGGTGCAGGAAGATGGAGTGATTCTGCGTATGTGTACTATGTTAATTAAACAAAAAAAAGAAAGTAGACTTCTTCTCTTATTTTTTCAAGTCTTGTGACTTTTTTTAATCTTTATTTTCTTGTGCTTACTCTCTRTGATTTACTGGTATTTTGTTACTATCTTAGACTATTGGATTAGTTTTCCCCTGAAAGCTTTCAGGCTCCATGCTTGAAAATATGAACATGACAGCTCTGCAAATCATGAGAGTGGTTAGAAGAAAAATCTTCATTATTTCACTATTATTTACTTTGGAGCACCTGATTTTTGACTTTTTTTTTCTATGTGGTTGCAGATAACTGTACTTAGTTTTGGTGCCCTATTATTGTGGTGACAGTATAGAAGGTGCTTGGCTAGAGACCTTACGGATATAGTGAATACACTGCTTAATTAAAAATTTTGTTTCTCTTTAACATTTTCTTTATTCTGGAATGTTTTCTGGTATAGTTTTAACCTTATAAAGAGGATTGTTGCCATTCTCATGTGAAAGAAGGACATCAGTGTCCTAACAATAACTTTTTGCTTTCTAATGAGATTTACTTAAATGAATTAATTTTCTTTCTAAGTACTGCTAATTAAACCTTCTTTTATTTCTCAAACAAAAGCACAAGACTCTCCTTAATGTGACTCAGTTTGACCAGAAAACATCACAGCATGATTTTGAATCAAGAAGATTAGGCTAAGTATTAAAGGAACTGTAGTCAGAGGCAAAAGTAGCTTAATATACAGAGAAAAGGAATAGAAATAAGGAAAGGAAAAACTTTAGCGAGGAAAATTTTCCCAATTTATTGCAGGAAACGAGGAATTACCAAACATATATCTCTGATTTTTGTATATCTTTTTTTCTGTGTGAGAGAGAATAGCAAGAATTGTGATATCATAAACATAGTTGCTGCAAAATTTTTTTGTTTTTTTTTTTTTAGAGGAAAAATCATTTCCTATTGAATGTCATGCCACTTTTTCCCCCATCTTGCTCATATGCTATCTCAAGACTGCAGCCTACATCTCTTCCATTCTCTTCTACCTACCTTTCTTCCTTTAATTCCTTCTGTCCCAGAATACTTTGAGTTAGGAGTTGTCACCACAGTGCTTGGCAGCCAGCTTCACTGTGTGTTTAGAAACTGATTTTTATGCCTCTGTGTAGGCTTATGGTTCTTGATATCTTAGACATGAATGTAAGGCAGGGGATGTTTTTTAGAGTAGGGAGAACTGAAAAAGGGGTAAAGGATGAATAAATACTATAAATGATGTTCCGGGCACAATGGAAGGACAATGGAAAGGGGTTTTGTTTCCGTATCACTGTGTGACCTTTGAGAAGTCTTAAGAACTCTTGCAATAAATCAGAACAGTTTTTCATAAAGGTCAAAGTGTGTTATCTGTAAAACACTCTGAACTTCTAAGCTGGGAGACATATATTAGAGCTAGCTTTAATATAAACTTGGAAAGTAATTTGCATTTCACGCATGCAGACCAATTTTTTTTTTAACTTCTTGTGCTTTTTTCTTTTATTTCAGCCTTCCTGGGTGATTTTGTCTGTTCGCTGTGGAGCTCTTCTACCGTATCCTTTAAGCTGTTCAAATCTGAATGTATTTTATTCAAAACATGTTAAAATAAACAGCATTGAGTGATTAAAGAGTGTTGCAAGTGTATGTAGCTCAAATTTTTTAAAATGTCAGGATGTGTTTTGCCTGCCATGGTTGCAGTGTGCCTGGAGCTTCTTTGTCTTACTTTGCTTATGGTGTTCCTTTGACTATCTTGGATATGTCTAGGCACTTTTAAGAAAAGTGTTACTCGATGGGCTGAAACATGTTAGCTGGAAGTTGATAATAGCTGTGAAGATCTGGAAAAACTGTGGCAATGCAGAAGAGAGGCAAATATGGGTTTGAAATGGAAGGGCCTAGCAGAATTAAGCCAGTGACAAACACACAACTCCTATCCACACTCTGTATTATAAATAACATTTTATTAATAGATAGCACTAGTTGGAATAAATTCCAAATTCCAGTGTTGGAATAGCCTGTCCTTGCCCTTGCTAAACCTTTGTTATTCTCTCTTGACTGTTTTTTTTTCTCTTTTAATCTGTTTGGATTCTTGCACATAGATGGTATACTCCTTCCTCTTCTCATCAGTTACTACTGTTTTATCTTTTTGTATGTCCCGAACAATTTTTCTTTGGATTATAGGAGTGATAATAATGGCTGTTATTATAGAAAGAAATTCATGCAAATTTTTCTCATCACTCTTCTGATAAAGATCCTGTATATAGAAAAGCTGGAGCAGAGCAGTACACTTCAGGACAGCTAACCAGCACATGATTCTAATGAACAGTGCCAGGACTAAGTATGTAAGCTGTCAGGTGCAGGATCTCATTGCAGAAGGTGGCTATGTTGGACAACAAAAGGTGGTAGAAGCAAAAATCCAGTTCTTATTAGGAATTTAGGTCTTAATGTCTTTCAGTGATTCAGAATTCCTGTATTATACCTAGTATTTCAAGGGGCTTTTGCATCTTGCTATGTGTTGACTGTTTTGCGAATACACTATGTTCTCTGCTTTCGCAAGAGAATTCAGCTCGAGGAGTAAACTGTAGAAAGCAGAAGCATCGAATCTATCAGCTAAAACAAAATTATACATTGAGGTCTTAGCAGCTATTCTGATCGTGATAATTAATATGCCAGACAGGATTTTACCAGTTGGTACGAAAAACTTTCCTGAGTCAGGGATGTTCTTCTGACCTGAACAGAAGAAAGAATGAATGAATAAATGGGAAAGAAGCATTGAACATTAAAAGATAAAAAAAAAAAAAAAAAAAAGGCTATTCCTATATTCAAAATAATTATTGTGATGTGGTCTAGGCTGATGTCTTTTATGTTTTGCATCTGTGTTTATCAACTTTCAACATCAAAACGGGAACATAAAGTTGTATATGTCACGCTTTTGTATATCCTTCCCTTGTTCCTTAGGACTGGTTAAAGGAGGAATAGAATAGGAACACTTCTGGAATAGGCTATGGCTTCAAGCTTAAATAATCTGTCATTGGATTTTAGTGTTCCACTTTCCTGTAAGAAGTTACACTATTAGAAAACTGATTTTCCATCTAAAAACAGGTAGTTTTAAAAGGATACTTTAAGCGCTGACCTTACATACCTTGAAGAGAAATCCACAGATAAAACTTCTGAGTAATGCTGTCCATAATTTAATTGCCACAGTAAATATGTGAATGTAGCCCAGAATAACTGTCACTGAGGAAGACTTTGTTATGCGTATATAAAGAACGTCCAAATGAAAAGAACAAGTCTCAGTAGTATAATGTTCTTGAGTTGTGTGGAAGGAGGAAGTTTTGTACACTTAGCAGCAGTAAATGTGTCCTTGGACTTTTGACTTTTTTTAGCCTGTTGTGTTCATAGAACCTAGTGTTTTTTGATTTAATTCTGACCCTTACACAGTCACTGAAATGTATTAAGTCTTGACTTTGTTCTTTTTCAGTCTTTCTGGGGCTTCTGATGCAGTGGCATCTTACCTTTCATTAGGACTTTGGGTACTATCGTAATGAAAATAATAGGAACAATTAATAGGAATAACTTCCCTCTCCAATTTGGGTTTTGAGGGCTTTTTTTCAGGCAGAGGTTTGAGATACATTGTTCTAGTCTTGTGTTTGTCTTTAATTTGGAGATTTAGTATTCAGAATTGTCATTGAATTTACTGACAAAACAAATCTTTTATTAGCTAAATACACAGATCCAGCCCAAAGAGCCTTAAGAATTTTATAGTCAGGTTTCAGTTTCGAGACATATTTGATGGGCRTTTGATTATCAACAAAAAGGTGAGATTTGATAAGGTTTAACAAGGTTTAACACATGATAAAAGCATAATAATTTTGCTTGTTCCTTAGAGATAAATTTTAACTTTCCATTGTGAAAGTTATTTTCACCAGTGGGAGCTTAGAAAGCAGAACATTCTCCTGTTCTCCAGTAACTGATATTAAGCAAAACTTGACTAACTTATAGTGAAGGGGAAGTAACAGAAAAATGGATCTGAGAACAACCTTCCTGAAGGAAAAGGAAATACAGTTTCCTGTTTTAAAACTTTGATTGAAATACCATGAAGAGAACTAGTGATTTCTTTGTAAATTTTCTTAATAGCAGCAAAAAGCAAGAGGGAGAAGGGTTTATTTTTCTTGCTGTTGTGCAGATGAAAGGTCAGAGTACTTTTCCATTTTTGTGGCTGGGGAAAGCAAAATTAAAAAAAAAAAAAAGGGAAAAGAAAAAAAGCTTTGTTATAGTCTCTCCTTTTTGTTTTCCAGACCTCTCTGAAACATTATTGTTGTGCCGCTYGTAACTCTTTTAAGAGGGTCTATTTCACTCCTGTTGTTTAGAGTGCAGCTGCAATGAAGCTGATGAACCTCTTAAAAGTGATATACTGARCTCTTGCTACCCTGTGAGCTAGCAACAGATGCTAAGGCATAGACTACTATACACTTTTAAACCATCCAGTACTGAACCTCTGCCTTTGATGTGATACTGAGCAACACGATGAAATTTAGGGTGGTTCATAGGATTTGGACTTCTTGGAATATTGTGGATAATGGCAGTAATCTAGTCACCAAGTTTTGATATGTTCTGGATTTTGTTGTCAACTTACTGCTTGCTGTGTGTTGTCCTCTTCCAGATCTCAAAATTTAAGTATCATTGATGCAACTGTCAACTTCATAATAACACAGGGAAAATAATTCTGTTTAGTAACAAAAATCGCAATATGTGCTTGCACTGTAATAGAGTGCATACCTATTTTTATAGTGATTTTTTTTTCCAACAAGTCTTACATTATTTTAAGCACAGAATCATGTGAAAGGAGATCAGGGAGTGTCAGAAATATCATAGTCTCCCAAGGCACCTTCTTACAGTGCCTCCCTATTGTATTGCTAGAATTTAACCTCATTTCCATGCTATAGTTTAACTCTGTTTTGATTCATCTGAGCTACTCCAACAGGAAGAACAAATTATTTCTCTTTTCATTTGAAGTGGATTTGAAGACTTGTCTCCTCTTAACTTGTTAAACCCATCAATTCTTATTCTTTCAGTTTCATCTCATAAGTCATATTTACTAGGTCTGGGGGAAAAAAAAACACCCCTCATTGCTCTTCAGATACTCTTTAGTTTATGCAAGTCTTTCATTCATCTGCAAACAAATATACTTTGCTATCAGAGGTCTTTTTGAGTGTTGAAAATACGGAAAAGTTCATGTGAGTTGTTTCAGGCTATGTTTCTGTTTTTACATCCTAGTGTGAAGTTTTTTTCAGTTTGTGATTCATAATAGCTTCTAGCTTTTTTTTTTCTCCCTTTATATCTGTTGGCTAGCCAACTTCCTATCCTGTTTTATACCTTGGTAGGAATAAATTAACTGCAAAAGATTTGATGCTTGCTTATACTGACTTGTCTACTACTGTTTTCAGATAGTGTCCCTAATATTTCAGGTTTGGCTGAGTTTGTGGTATATAAGCCTAGGTATGTTCATTGTTCGATCTCTTTTATGGAATTAGTAAGCATGCTGCGTCTTTGTTTGGCTCGCTAACAAAAATAACAAATTTTATTTTAAATAAAGAAAACTGTTGAATTCCACTCCAAACATCCTTTTTTGACATGCTGTTGATGATGTGTACTATTTACCCTTTTTGATGCAACTTTTCAACATGCTCTGTATACTTGTTTAATTTATAATGCATTTTACTTTCATRCTTCTAAGATGAAGTATCTAAAGCTGTAATACAATAGAAATGTAAGAACTTCACTAGTTCCATCTACAGTATATACTCTTTGAGCACAAAAGGAAAAACGATTCACTGGACATAGTTATTCTTGATGAATTCAGATTGGCTTTACTCATCTACTGATTTTATTCTGACTGGTTTAACGTAAATATGCCTTCATGTATTTTTCCAGAAGTATCAGTTAAGGTGAGTGATGGAAATTCCCTAGTTTACTCTTTCACATACTAGGAAGAGGGAATGTTTTTCTACTCTTCCAGTCTTTGAGAAATTGTGAAGGGCAGGTGAGGTTTCAAAAGATAGCTTCAACGCGAAACTCTACCATTTGGTTGCCAAACTTAGTTATTCTGGAAACTGTTTATTACTCTCTAACTTGTTTTCTTGTTGATTTTAAATGAGATCATTTAGCAGATTACAGCATTTTTTTTTAATGAGCCTGCAAAGAAGGTACTCTGACTTTCTCACGGTCATCTGTTACTAGCTTTTCTTTTAGGAGAAAAAAGATACTTTCAGCCTTTTTTTTTACAGATTTTTTTTTTTGCACCATATTCATTCTATTTTGTCCGTTGCTGACTGTAGCAAAAATTTCTTTCTTCAGTTTCTCTTATATTTTCTAAGCATGGAAGAAGAGCTCTTGGTAATGACTTGACTTCCTATAAGCTTAAATTCCTGTGTTCAGTGACCTGGGATGGGCTGAGGGAGATGTTTTGGAAGTGAGAAATGTATAATGTTACCAAAATCAGTCATAATGTTAGAGACATCCTGATCCAGTTTGTATATCAACTTTTTTTTTTCCCCTGAAACATACAACTTGAATTGGAAATAAAGCACATGTTTTTAAAAGGTTGAATACTTGATGATATCTCAGAAGTACAATGCATACTATTAAATTTCTTTCTAGTCTCCCTCAGGAAACTTGCATTTAAAATATTTTGTATCCTTGACACTTGATTTTTCCAGGGTAAATGGCTTTTCTCCAGAATCCTGTCAGATCTTTTTTGGAGTCACTGCTTGTCTCTCTCAGGTAAGAAGTTTACCATATTTCAGTATACTCCAGTGTAAATACATGTGTAATCCTTAGAGAAAACAAAGAGGTTTCAGTGATTCTGTTGCACTGTGCTTGCTTTTTTGTGTATGATAGGTGTGTTACCATCACACTACACATCATAGGTGTAGTGTTTGACTACAACTGAGGACGTAGCATTTCAAACAGTGATTCAGTAATTTATCTTGCATTCAACAGTATGGCGATTCTAAAATGAAGAGCACACTGCTGTAGGAAACCTTTGTTACTATTCTTTTATCAATGCATTAACATGGAATATTTGGTAAATATTTTATACCTAAATACGAACTGAAATCCTAACCAGGGTGCCAGTGAGTGAATTAAGTATAATTGTAGTCCTTCAGTGGCTTGCCCAGCTGTATAGATCTGTAAGTAGTAGCCTGTTGAGAACTAGTTGCAGTGTGTGTGTGTGTGTGTGTGTGTACAGCCAGGATCAGGGTCTAGGTATTAATGGGGTATATGTGCTTTAGATTTGTTTTCTCATTTTTTTTCCTGCAATACCATCACTAACTTTGAACATTAATAGCCTAAGTATGCATGGTGTCCTTAGCAGAGGAGGAACATATATTGTTAGAAATAACAAACATTTGTTGTGTTTACATAGGCTATTAATGTGGTCTACTTGTTAAAATTCTGTTTCATGAATTTAAACAAGTTGTCTAAGATCAATAACTAACTCATTTACTTGATCTCTAAATTGCTTCTCTTGGGTAAGGTAATACATTAGTGTTTAGTTAACAGATGTGAAGAGTGTTTTCTTTCTTTCTGTGTAGGTTAAGAATGTTTCTTTAATGCCATTTCCTGTTGCATCTCTTTCTGTCACCGTTTTTTCTCCTTTTTTTTTCTCCTTAACTTTCATGCTAATTTTGTATTTAACAGTAATAGGTAGTACATTAGCCAGACTTGTAAATGATATGTTATGAATCGTASTAGAAATCTTTGAGCAAAAGGCAGCTGGTTGCATAGAACTAAAAGGCTTATTTAACTTCCCCGTAGGTTTCATCTGAAGACCGAAGTACGCTGTGGGCTTTGATTACTTTTTATGGAGGGAATTGCCAGCTGAGCCTCAATAATAAGTGTACTCATTTGATTGTGCCTGAGCCAAAGGGGGTAAGAGTTTATTACATGTACAATTCTTCCTGGTGTAGCTCTCATATGCTTTTGAATAATGGAAAAATTTTCCACCTCCCTAAAGTTAAGATTTTCTGAATTGTTTGTTGGTCTTAGCAGTCAGAATCAACAAAATTATGCATTGCAGTTAATCAAGTCATATTTATTTTCTGCATGGCCTTGAGCCTGATTAACTCAAAAGGCACTCAGTTTCATATCTATATTTATATCTCTGGTTGAACAAAGTATTTGATTCTTTGTTCTCTTTTTCTTACCCTAATTAGTGATATATGATGAGCGTTAGAAACTGTGGTTTGTAAATATGTGGATAGAATCAGTGAAGAAAAATGAAGGACACAGAATTGAAAAATAATAAAATGCCCATAGATATTTTGAAGGAGAAAGGAATAAGGAGAGTAGAAGTGGAAGTAAGAATGTGTTTTGTTTTCTTTTTTTAAAGATAAATCTCAAAATAATCCATCAACTCTTTCCTCTTGAATAGAGAGGGGAGGATACACAGTACACAGCATTCCTGTACCACTTCTGATTGTCAAAATAGTACCATGTAGGGACTCCCGTAACTCCCATGTAGGAAGTCAAATGTTACTGTCTTCATGCAAATAATGAAACTGAATTGGAAAAATCAGATAACTTGCTAGAGGCAGCACTAAAGCCATCGGAATAGTCACCTGTACTACAATGCTACTAAAACTCTGGTTGTGATAGTTCCAGTATATGGTTCCTGAACCATTCAGGTAATCATCTTCCAACAGAAGAAATACTTTTGTAATTGATTTAGTGTGTTTGTTTAAAAGACTGAAAGACTTTAAGCAAATCCAAACTCACTTAACACATGCTTACATGCTTCTAGTTAGCATAGTGGATGGAGAAAGGTTTTTGCTGTTTTCTGTGTTTTATTCTTTGTCTTTTAATAACATGAGCATATTCGCATTGCCTTTTTTAATTCAAATCAGTAGGAGGAATCACKTTATTAAACAGATGGTTAGCTGATTGTATGTAAGTAACTATAAGATAAGGTCCTATGTTATTTCCTTTTATAAATCTGTAAAACTTTGTCAAGTTTCTAATGTTACTTCATGCAAATACAATTTATTATTGTCCCACTAATGACTCTGTAAATATTTCTAAGTTAATGTAGACTGTATAATGTTAAAATAGAGGAAAAACATTTGACTCGTGGGATGACAGTAAACTTCTATATGCAATAYGTGGGAAACTTTGCTTTAGAATAAAACATGGTCTGGCACTAGGAAAAGAGAAAGTTGTGTATAGGGCAGGGTCATGTGAAATACTTTTTTTTTCTTCTCTATTGCATTATAACTGTGTGTGTGTGTGTGTGTGTGTGTGTTTGTTTTAGTATGTGGATGGGCAATGATAGCTGGAGCATGCATATTCAGGTGGATTTTAGAAGTCTTAAAATGATCGTGTAGTCTGTGTAAAGTTTTAAAAATTTTAATGAAGTCAGACTTAAATCATATTTACTAGCTAGTGGGTAATACCATATTAAAAGACTAATGTTAAGTCTTTAATAGAATTTTATTTTAGACTTTGCACAGTGTTAAGATTTTTACGTATCTGTCTAATAGGAAGTACATTTGGTAAGTGCATAGACAATAGATGATACAGCTTCTCTCAGTTAAAATAAGAATTAAAATAAAAAGATTATCTAGGCTAATGTTTTATCTTTAAAGATGACCAGAATAATGAATACTTAGGGAACATACAAGAATTCAAGCCTATGTAAGGTGATCTTTCTTTGGAAAAAACAAGAGGGTGTATCAAAACCATCTTAGTTGTCTCCTCAATCCCCCAAAAATGTAATACTTGGACAAAATGCATGGTATATGTTTGAGGAAGAATTACCTTAAATCATAAGCTTTTTAGGCTGTTGTCTTGAGCTTTTCACATATTTATAGAATGGAAAAAAAATTAGCATTTCATATCTGTAGCCTTAAATAAATGTCCTGCTTATTTTACATAATCATTGAATGGGGATAAATTTATAGAACAATTACTTAAAATAGTCCTTCTGCTTTGTCATACTACTACAAGGGAATCTGCAGAAWTTTGTAATGAGAACAATTATGACACTGGTAAAGTCTTAAATGATTGTTTGGACTAGACATGAGATCATAAAACAAGATTCTTAATAGTTCTCACCCCAAAGAGAGAATGAAAACTCATATCTGCAAATAAACTTGGTTYCATCTGTAATCACCTTTTTGCATATGAATGACAGTTTCATTGTAGGAAGTAACTCTGGAGAATCATTAAATGAAATTAATTTCCTCTGAAATGTGCTGGTTGTTAATTTATATTGTCTGACATACAAAGAAAATCCCAGTTCAATCACTTTTAAATATTAGATCCTGAAATTAGTTTTAAATCTTTCATTAAAAGTTTTTTTTCACTGTTTAGATATTTTTGAGGGATTTCCATAAAAGAGAATGTTTTGACCGAACAGTAACTCTGATCTCATGTGTGGTTCTGCTTAGTTAGAAAAGGAAACAGGGAAGTTTTACTAGTTTTGCATATTGTCAAATAATAAAATGATAAGAGAGGAAGGAGAGAGAAAATATTCTACTTTACCATCATCATAACCTCTCACTGAAATGAGAGTGTATAATATTTGGACAGAAATGTAATTGTTTCAAATTAAGGGCAGTCTTGCAGTTTACAACTTCTGAGTATGTTTATGGGATATACAGTATTTGACCAGTTTCTGATTTATATTCCTAAATTTCCTAAAATTCATTCTTTCAAATGATCAGCTTTTAAATATTTATTGCTACTGAATTCTGAAATTCTGAGTTACCCTAACTCCTTACTCATGCTTTTTTTWAAAAAAAAATTTTATTGGAATAAAAACAAGTGTAAATTGTACTTAGGCCCACCTTAATGTCCATATACTCTCAAGGCATGGTAAAATGGTCATGATGTAAATAAAATCAGCTGCATCTTAGTTGCTAGCTTCTGGAGTTCTGACAGCTTCTTCAGATTCAAATTTCCTGTTTGTTTTTTTTTATTTATTTTTATTCAGATAGTAGTATTTTTTCGCAAGTGAAGATTTCGTCTTCCTGAGCTGTGTCTTTTGAGTCTGTCATTTTGTAGATGTGGAGGTTGTTATTTAAATCTATTGAAACCAATGGTAAAGCATTGTCATTTGTCCAGGGAGAGACCACTTTGTGTGACTGGATTCCATCTAGTCTGCTTATATATAGTGTAGATGTAACAGCAAAAGTAGCTTTGGGGAAAAAAGATAGAAACTTGTCCTCAAATCTGCCATCTCTTTTTGGTATTCTGACTTTTTCATGGAAGGTCTGTATGTATTTATTTTACTTGTTGGTTTGAGTTTTGGGGTTTTTTGGTAAGGGAAACTGGTGGTTTTGTGGAGAAATATGTTTTAAATTGAATTGATAAGGGGGAAAAAAGGACTTTTAAGGGGAATTGAAGTCTACAGARATTGATAGTAAAGGAAGTATGTCGATAGTGTTTTGATTCACARTGCCATGTGGAGTAAATGGACTAATTAATGATAGATCTTGCAGAATATTTCACAGTTTTATTATTATTATTTTTTAGCATGTGAAGCTTTATAGTGTGAAATTGTGAATTAACTAGCTTCTAGGCAGTCTGGCAAAAATTCTCCCAGTCAACTCTTAAATTCAGATATTTTGGGAATGATTCAGGAATTACCTTTGAAGAAACACTGTCTTGCAGATTCTTTTCATAGATACCTGTGCCCTCAGTGTCTGTAAACTAATGAGGAGTTAATGACATAAAATACTCCCTGCGTATGTGTTTGTATATGCATACACTGTAGGTGTGTATATACATACCTATATTGTATGTGTGCATGCACACTCATGCACACACACAAATGGATGTCATACGCACTTGCTTACTAGGAAGTGAAGATCTTTTAAGCATGCTACTGATCTAAATAATTTGATATCTGTTCTTTAAAGTCACACTTGAGTCAACTTACAAATTTAGATGAGCAAAAAATAAAAAGACTAGTCAGAACTCATGCCAAATTCAATTTGGGTTTGGGGTGGGTTTTTGATTTTTTTAGACATTGTTTTATCTTGGGAGAATTTGAGGAGCCATCTTTTTTTCTTCTTCTTTGTTTTGTTTGTGCTTTTGTTTCCTTGAGACTGTCTCAACCTAGAGCACTAGCTAGTACTGTGTGTTGACATTACTGTTAGAGGAGAATAGGCATCAATTTCCRTGTGAGTCTCCTGAAATACTGCATAGAACTCAGTAAGTCAAGACTCTTCCAGTCTGATAAGTAAATGTTTTTGGTCAGAGGAAATGTGTTTGCAGTTTGAGCAACTCCCTTGCCACTTTCCAGGAAAGTGGACTTCATCTGGAAGATGCAGTGCCACAGCTGGCTTTCCTATACTTGTAGTACAACCATCTCTTGTCAGTTTGTGCCTCTTCATATAGTTGGGATTCACTCTGGCAGCCTGCAGATAGTCAAGAAAGCCATGGTCCTCAGTCATGGACAGAGTAGTTTCTATTTTTGAAAGGTCTTGGATGGTAGAGGGCCATGTGCTGTACAAGGCCTCTACTTCCCRTATGAGTAAGGTGGCAATAACCTCTACTTTGCTGTGATGCTGACTCTAGTGTTACTTGTCTTCGTTCAGTAAAGTGGTTGAGGAATATGGACGAGCGATGAAAGCAGTAGCTAAAGGATGGATGTGTCACTTCTGCTTAGTAGTATTGGATGTGAAGAGGCGTGGCATTCATTTAGCTATATTATGCAGCCTAAAACATTTTCGCTGTCCTATCAGGATGTGTACTGGGCAATTGTCTGTCTGTCTTTTGCCTCAAGATCAGAAAATGGAATTTAGAAGTAAAAATTASAGAAACAGATTTTCCGAACTCTGCATGTGAAAATGGAGCTAGTAGGCACCTGGGATGACGCATGTAAGCCTTGCCTTCATTTGCATTAAGCAATACTGAGCAAATAAGTGCTTGGTGGCTGTAATCAGAGCTAACGGGACCCAACTTAGATTTAGTATCATCATTGTCTGCCAATTCAGGCTCTGAGAATCTTCATCAGAGAGGGGCTTAGCTGTGCTTCAAAGGGTAGGTCTGGAACTCTGCTTTTCTTGACTGTAGCCAGGCAGCTCTTCAAGTCTGAAAATTCTTCTCTTGGTCTCCTAATAGTCTTCATTCCTTATATATACATGTATATATATATATATATATGTATATGTGTGTGTATATATATATGTGTGTGTGTGTGTTTGTATATATATATATATATATAAAAAAATTATATATATATATACATACATACATATATATATATAGATATATATAATTATATATATAAATATATATGTGTGAGAGTCCTTAAATTAAGGCTTCCACTGAGTCCAGTTCCTTTTGTTGAAGTACCAGGAAAGGTATGGGGACAATTTTGGGTCTAGGGATAATCATGATATATTTCATGCTTACTAACAACTTACTCTTCAGTGTAGTCAAAGTACATTGCCACTGATTCTCCTGGGATATTGTTTCACAGCCTAATAGAATCATAGAATCAGTAGGGTTGGAAGGGACCTCTGGAGATTATCTAGTCCAACCTCCCTGCTCAGCAGGGTCACCTACAGCATGTTAGACAGGGTTGCATCCAGRCRGGCCTTGAAGATCTCCAGAGAAGGAGACTCCACAACCTCTCTGGGCACTCTCTGGTCCAGTGCTCTGTCACTCGCACAGTGAAGAAATTAAGTGTCTTTTGTGATTCAGTCTAACAAATTTTCCCTTAATTTCATCCAGTTACTTCTGATTAGAAGACTTTTCTGTGTCTTACATACTAACTCAAAGTTGGAACTATGCTACTAATAGTTTGAGGAGTGTTTTTTTGAAAGCTCTTGAGTGAAAAAATAGATTCTCTCCGTCTAGTGGATCTGTGTTTTTACTTTGGTGTGATTAGTTTGAATTTAGTCTAATTYTGTTTGAACTTTCTCTAGAAGTAGTCTTTTTCCCCATGAAAGCTCATCTGTTGTTTTAGAAGTGCTGTTGTATTGTTTGTATAAACAATTTAGAACCCTTGGGAACTGAAGTGAAACAACTAATAGCAGCATTAAGTCTGAATACAGCAATTTCCTTATGAGTGCAGCAATTCTGCTGATCTGAAACAGTTTTATTGGCCATGAGCAATAGGATGTCTGTCTTAACTCAATGGTAGGAAGTTGTGGTGCAATTTAAACCTTTGTTGTGGATGTGTCTAAGGACTTTATCACACAGATTGACCGGTGTTTGTTTGTTTGCTGTGGTCTTAAAAACACCAGTTTGCTTTTACATAGAAGATAACACTAATGCTTACTGATCTTACTATTGAGTTGTCTCAAATTTAACAGAAACTCTACCCTTAAAATACTAAAGTTCATTGAACAAAATTACWTGCGGGTTTAAGCAGTCATAAAGTGATGAACAGAGTAGGAGTGTGTGTTAAATGTCCCATGTAGGTCACTTCAGGGATCATGCAGGAGCATGTAGTAGATTTTTAAACTTGCATTTGGTTTCAAGTCCCCCAAACAACAGGTTGCTGACTTCTATTCCAAGAGATGCCCCAGCATTCCTTACGCTGGTGAGGTCATGATTTCTACTGCTGGAGCATGCAGTCAGCCTGTCGAAGGTCGGGTTTTACAGCATGGTTTTATTTTTGTTAAGTGTTCATCCCACTTCCCTTTTTTGATGAATCAAAATATTGAAGAGCTAATAAGGTATGACATCTYATTCGTTGCTTTTATTTCTCATATGAAAAAATCTTTTGCCCTTTTAAGCTGTCTTTATGCTCCAGTAAGTCTCATTGTTCCTGATAAAAACAACACGGTGACAGAGGCATCATTTGAAATGGAAGCCAGCAATCTGATTTAATTGTCAAGAGTAATGTTTGATACAGCTTCTGAATGCACTTCTCTATTCAGTTATTAAAGACATTTACCAGGTTGGCCTCAAGATTATTCCACTTTAATCTAATATGAAAAGTAATTTTAAAGTTTTTCAGTTTTGTTTGCATCTAGAGTTACAAGCTACTCAGAGCACTAAGCAAGAATAGTGCAAATGTAACTGTATAGAGAAATAGGCAGCTCTGTTTCCAAAGGGTTTCTCATTTAAATATGCAAGCAAGACAAAAGATTTAGAGGAATTTAAACCTACATGAATCTGGGTAAATTTTTCAAGGGACTTATGAGTACTAATGTCAAAGTCTGAAAAGCTAAGTGCCAAGTCTGTTAGCCCTTTTTTAACAAAAGAAAATTATAGTGTTGAGGCATTGTGTTTTAACAGTCTAAGCTGTTTGAAAACACACAATTGTTCCTTTAAAATGATGATTCCTTTCACCGCTATGATAAAWTTTTGACGTTCCTCCGTTACAAACTTATAATTCAAGTATCAAAACCTTCTCCTTACTAACTGTTTTTTTAATCCACAAACGTTCCAGACATAATTCCCTTTTCTTTTTCTGATACTGAAGTATCAGAAAAACAGAAATGGTGATGACTCTCAAACGTCAACAATGCAGTCTGATCAGGCTAGTGAATTAATATCTCTCCACTGAGTTAAAGAGAATGACATGAATATAAACTATATTTCTCTAGTTTGTATTCCAGCAAGACCAGACACACAAACTATGTGGTTTTTAAATATATTAGTTTACAAAGGCTCATAGAACATACACTAGAAAACCTGGAAAGCTTTTCCTTGCTTCATCTCCTTTTCCAAATCTTTKCTGGTGTACTGATCACTCTCTTTAGTTCACTAGCTGTAAGCTGCAGCAGCAATAAATACAAAAAAGTTCACAAGAATAAAAATGTTAAAGAATAAGGGCTGGAAAGGAATAGCAAGGAGGTGTTTCTACTAACTACAGTGTTTTGGTTTAGCAAGGGAAAGCATTCTCGCAGTCTTCATACTTTTTTTTTTCCAACCCTAAAACTTATGTTTTGTCTTCGAGGTACAAAATATTTGAAATTGTGTTTTGTTCTGTCTTAAGATTCAACAAGAGGGAACTCTGATATTTGCTTGGGTTGTTTATTTAAAATTATTTAGATCATTTTTGAGTCATGGAATGGTTGAGCTTAGAAGGGACCTCTGGCAATCATCTAGTCCAACCCTCCCCCCCCAAATGTAGAGTGCTTATAGGACAAATGGTTCTATTTTTACAAATATTTGAACTTACACTTTAAAATATGACAGCCTTTCATTTTGAAGACATAGTCCTGAAATCAGATGTACTTTATACATAACCCCAAATTTTTACTTTAACTACATTTGAAGCACATACTGAGATCTCCTCCTTGACTGACATATATGACTGTCTGTGGAAAGAGAAGCAATGAATATTATCTTTCAGACAGTAATCTCTGAAACAGTTTGACAGTTTTATTCTAGGTAAGTTTACTTAGRAACCCTTTCAAAAAGTATAATCTTTATTTGAAAATATCACTGGTGTGGTTATTGTGGTGCCTTTTAAGCTAGCAACAGAATTAATTACTGACAAAATTGTTTAAATTCCATCCAGAAGTTCATTGCAGCTATTTCAAGAAACTGTTAGTTACATTTCTGATTGGTTATTTGAAAATACATAGACTCATATGCCTGACATCCCCTATGTTTAGGCTTTGGTTTAAATTTTTTGTCAGGAATAATTACTGAGTTATTGGTAATGAACAGTTGTATGCATCAAGAAACCATAATAGCTGCAAAGTGTGTACAGTGCATGAAGGTCTCTTTTATGCTGATATGTCTTCGTGTCACTAACAATTACTAAATACTGTTCACACTTGATTGGGATTAGCCTGTCCAYCCAAAAAGAGTTTTTAGAGGTGTTTGTCTTTAAATATAGTATTTTCTTCTGTTTTCTTTCCAGGAGAAATATGAATGTGCTTGTAAACGGGACAGCATTAAAATTGTGACACCAGACTGGGTACTAGATTCTATAGCTGATAAGACTAAAAAAGAAGAGACTTCTTATCATCCTCGCTTAATTATATATGAAGAGGAAGAAGAGGAGGAGGAAGAAGAGGAAGAAGCTGAAAATGAAGAACAAGATTCTCAAAATGAAGCTAGTACAGATGAAAAATTATCAAGTCCAGCATCTTCTCGAGAAGGATCACCTTTGGGTGATCAAGCTTTTTCACCAAAATCAACTACAGCTGACAAGGCAAAAGGGGAACTGATGTTTGATGATTCTTCAGATTCCTCTCCAGAAAAGCAAGAAAGGAATTTGAACTGGACGCCAGCTGAAGTCCCACAGGCAGCTGCAGCAAAGCGTAGGTTGCCTCAAGGCAAAGACTCTGGGTTAATTAATTTATGTGCCAATGTCCCACCAGTGCCAGGTAATATTTTGCCTCCAGATATCAGAGGCAATTTAATGGCTTCAGTACAAGGTGCCCAAAGTTCTGATCGACAGGAAATGATGGCTACATGGAGTCCAGCAGTACGGACATTAAGGAATATTACTAATAGTGCTGATATTCAGCAGATTAATAGACCATCAAATGTAGCACATGTAAGTGTTGGATTTTTAATTTATAAAATATTGGACTTTTTAACAGGAACTAGTGTGTTTAAGAACTTTAGTTTCCTTTTCTTGTTCTCTAAGTGTACAAAAGAGTAAAAATTCCCTATGTTACTTCAAAGTTACAGCCAAATTAGCAACCTCCACAGTAATAAGTATCTTACTAGGCATTTTACAAAAGTAACAATGTGTTTGACAGAAGTGTTCRGATGAGTAAAGCTGTGTTTAACTGTAGCTTGGTTTACTGTCTCATAGTGTTACAATATAAATTTCCTGATTGGGGTGAAAAAGAAAGCTTCATTAATTTAAAGTTTTTTGGCTACTTCAGCACACCAGATTTCATACCCTTCAAGCTTATTATTCAGTACAAGGTATTATTAGAGGCATAAACACATAAAACTCCAAAATTGATTGTGCTCATAGAAGGTTCAGTTCTGCAGTGTTTTTCTTCTGCTGGTTATTATTAAGTTGTTATACAGTACAGTCAGGATTATGAAGCAGAAACCTAACTTGTAACCTCTTATGCTACTCATATAGTTGAAATAATTATAGCTTTTGTATTGAATTTATTTTAGAAGGGAACACAAAGTGAGTGAGCAAGCTCTGAAATAACTTGCAGCTTTGAAATTATAACGTGTTTATGGGAAAGGAAGGTGAGAAAAGTAGGCACTGGTAAATGTTAGACATCTGTTTATTTAAATAATTGTACTGGTGCATTTATTTGGATGTTCTTCTGAAGGTAAAAACTTTCAAAGGTGCCTGAATAACATAGAAACTTACAGCCAGTACTCAAAAGAAATACAAAAAAAATGAAGCCACTCGGAAACATTGGTTCTTTGTTGTCTGTATGACTTCTGAATGGAACATAGAAATGCTGTATTCCTTTTAAAAATGAGTCTCTAATCCCTCTACTCAGCACGTTAAAGTGTTTAAGGACTGAGACTTCTGGGTAAGGAATGAACAGAACCAACAAAGTGCTGTCATGTTGGCCAGTTGTGGTAAGTTGACCAGTGCTTTCATATCTGAACACCGTATCTTTTACAATCTGATTATCATGCTATAAAATACTCCTTAATGGTCTCCCTGTAGAATATTTTTGTATTAACAGTATTCATAGAGATACAAGGTAGTCAGTGGTATCATGCTTCAGCTAGGCTGCGTTCTGCAAAGATCTGTAAGATTGAGGTCTTCAGTATGGTATGCAAGGACTATTTTCAAATATGCAGTCTGTCAGGCTTCTGGGTAAGTTATGGTGCTCATTCCAGCACTCGGAGAAAAGCTTTGTGTCTTAGAATAATGGGTCTTCCCCCTAAAGGGAGAAATACCAACCAATTCTACCTTTCCCCTTACAATTTCCTTCTGGCTAAGTTAGGCAGTATTCTGCTCGGGTACGAGTTTTGGGTGGATTCCGTGTCTTGGGGCACAGTCTTGGAATGTTAATGCTTAATTTGAACCAGAGAATTCCACTGGAGGTCAGGATCCATACTAATTAAGAATTTTACAGATAAAAARTTCCTTTGTGAATATAACCCTAGGATACTTTTGAAAGTTTTATCTCTTTATTTTGAGATACGTGTCCTGAAGTTCCTGTGATTTCAACTTTTGGGACTTTTTGTGGAGGCTAACATAAAGATGTCGTCTCATAATGAGCCACTGAAACATTTTTTCTTTGTATGTCATTTTTAGTTGTTAGTGTTTATAGTGTGATGCTGTCTAGCAGTTAGTAATGGGGAACAATCATGGTTGTAAATGTATGCAGTACCAAGCAACATCTATCAAAATCACACATGGACCTTGAGCTGTTTTGAAGTGCRTTGTAGAAACACTTGAGCTGCCTCTAATGAAGAGTTGATGGACATGTGATATTAAGAGGATGAAATCAATTGGCTTTCTGTTCTGGTGATGTGCTTCAATTCCTCTACACCCCTGCTCACACACTCATCACTGAAGTTTAAACTATACGTGATGAAATAGTGTGTGGGGGGGGGAAAGTCTTTGCATGATTCACCTGAGATGATTTTATGTTTGAAACACTTTATGAATGGCAAGTCTGTGAATTTCACAAAAGTGGTTTCCTACTGCTCCTTAAGATTTTTAATACATAGTTTATATTAAAGCACTTGTAATAACATATAGAACTCATTCTCCTATTACTACAAATTTACCTATTTTCCCCTTTTTTGATACTTTAAAAAAAATTGATAACCTATGTCTGCTTAGTGTGAAATGATCTTTCCCTTAACTGTGAACCATACATTTAAAAATGGAATTAATTATTCCAACACTCTGCCAAAACTTAAAAATGTATTATTATTATTATTAGATTTTTTTCAAAAAGTATTAGYGCTGAGCAGACCAATATTTCTCTTYTTGGATCCATGCCGTTTGGGATGCAATTTCAAAAATGGAACTAAACATCCGTACACTGAGTCAAGGGAAAGAAAATTATATTAGATTTGCATGCTTCAAACCTGCACTAAGAAATGGAGGTGTTATTAGCAATGCATTTTAATTAAAATGCTCTTAGTTAGCAATGCTTTTTATTTTTATTTTTTTTTAACAATTTAAACTATTTAAACTGAATGGGCCARTAGAATTGTAAAATGGATATTACAGTTGATTGAGTTGAGCAATATAATTATTCATATAGTGTTAATAGTCATGATACTGTTGAAGATATTACCAAGAATACAGAGGTGGGTTTTAATTTTATATTGTACTAAAATATGCATTGCCATATATTGAAAGCCATGTGTAACTCCATGCTTTCCTATGTGAAAGTCCTGTTCTCTCRTGTGAGAAAACTATTAACAGTTAAGGATTTTTGTTTAGTTCAACATGTATTTAAGTACAAAATCCTTTTCTTTTAAGTGATATATTTTCCCAGTAATTCTTTAAATATTTTTAAAATTGCATGACAACAAAAAGATTACAAAACTAATCTTTGTTTTCTAGATCTTACARTCACTTTCAGCACCTACAAAAAGTTTAGAACAACAAGTAAATCATAGTCAACAGGGACATCCAAATGCAGTGCTGTTTAGTCAAGTGAAACTAACACCAGAGACACATTTATTGCAGCAGTCACATCAAGCGCAGCCGCAACAGCACCATCCTCTTTTACACCTTCAACCTCAGCAACTTATGCAGCTACAACAGCAGCAGCAGCAACAGCCCCAGATTTCCCAGCAGTCTTTCCAACAGCAACAGAGTCATCAGTTTTCCCAACAGCAACAGCAAGTTCATCAGCAACACCAGTTTGCACAACAACAGCTTCAGTTTCCACAGCAGCAATTACATGCTCAACAGCAGCTACACCGGCCTCAGCAGCAGCTCCAGTTTCAACAGCAGCATGCTTTGCAACAGCAACTTCATCAGCTGCAGCAGCAGCAACTACAGCAGCAGCAGTTACAGCAACTCCAACAACAGAACCTTCAGCAGCAGCAGCTGCAACATCAACAGCAGCAACTGCAGCAGCAGCAACTGCAGCAGCAGCATTTACAACGATTACACCAACAGCATCAGCAACAGCAAATGCAGAATCAGGCAACACAACACTTAACTCAAACGTCTCAAGCACTACAGCATCAAGTTCCAGCCCAGCAACCACAACACCACCAGCAGCAACAGCCACAGCTGCAACAGCAGCAGCTCTATGGGCATGATCCAGCAGTAGAGAGTTAGTAATTATTGCCTTCTGATCCTGAAAAAAAAAGCTAATGACATGACATAATTTGGGTTAAAATATAAAAAAAAATTGATGTATTTACAGTATGGGATTGTAAGACTTAAAAAMTTAAATCATGATTCAGGACCTGTTTTACTAGGTTTTATGCAAACAGATTTAACTTACAATAAGGACGATGCAGAAGTCTGGAAAGTAAGAGAGCATTGAGAACTTTTGTGTCAAATTTATACTTTATGCCACTAGCATATGCATTGCGCTATGGCAACTATATTAGTCTATGTATACCATATATTTTTTWAAAATCCCTTATTTTCTTTGGAGCAGGAGAAAGGGGAAGCTTTCAAAGACGATAATGGCTGGCAGACAGCTTAAATTTAGAAATACTAGAAAACCAATGGAGATTCCATATCAGATTGAAAACTGTCATACCTTGCTTTGAGTTGTACATATGTTAACCTGGCCGACAGATTTTTTTTTTTTTTTTTTTTTTTTTTTTTGGTTAGTTTGTCCTATTCATAGATGATTTTTGTTCTCAGTATGTTGTCATCTTCTGGTGCTGCCCCTTTGTTCTACCTCTTTTTTCCCTTCTCTCCTTCAGCAAAACAAACAAACAAACAAACAAAAAAACACTAAACTTTGTGCCTTCGGACATTGTGGGCCAGCTTTGAAATTTTTGATGCTACTTTCTCCAAGAAAAATGTTGTTTAAAATTGAATGTAGTTCATAACCTGATAATAGGAAAGATCAGAGTAGGAAATATTTTCTAATATATCTTGCAAGACTTAAGCATTTAATTTGCTATTCTTCTGTGTGTCAAACTATTCCAGTTCCTGAAGAATATTTCCTACTGGGCTGTGTTTTTGCAATTGCGGATTACCCAGAGCAGATGTCTGATAAGCAGCTGTTAGCAACCTGGAAACGGGTAAGATTCTACTTTTTTTTCCAAAACAAATGATTTGAAGTATTTCACTGATATGCATGTTTCTTTGTGTCCTGTGTGTGTGTTAYAACCTAAGTAACATTATTGAACTGCAATTGACCGGAAAAAAGTATTAAAATATTTCAGATAAGAAGCCTAGTTGGATTAAGTCTCTAGTTGGAACATTAGCTAAACAAGTTATAGGCTGAACTATATCCAATTATTTATGCCTTTAATTGTGCAAGTATAATGCAGCAAATGTAACCCAGCATTACTGTGCTTTAGCTTCATTGTATAAAAAGGAAAAGATCACTTTTTGCAAAATTTTAGTATTTAGGTAGGCTGTGAGGTATCCACCTGAATGAAGTAAGATGGAATAGAGTGTTTCTRTTTTTTGCCAACTTCTGTTTTTCAGAAAAATCTGATTGTATCCTTTCCTAAATGAGAGGACTTTGATGTTCTTCAGAAACTTCTGGTGGATTTTGTAGTGAATTTGCCCTACAATTTTGCATAATCAAGTAAGCTGTTGACATTTTTAACAGCACTTGTGTTTATTGCTGAGGTAGAATTTAGTGGTTCCTGAGTGATTACTACAATTTAAAAAAGTGAGAAGGGTTGTTYTTTTTTAATGCGTATTTGTTTTTTCGTCTTAAAAAGTTAGCCTTTCATAACTCAGTAAAAAAGTGCAAATTAAATTTTATTTTCTTCCCTCCCCCCCTCCAAAAAGAAAAAAAAGATGTTAAACCATCTAACAAACCTTTTTTGGGAGTATCTTTCCAGTGAAGCGGTGATAACAGTGGTAGTCTCTTAAACAGTAGACTTTCCTTTCAGACTGTTAGTTTCTTAGGGTAATTTAAAAGTTGTTATAAATGTTAGAAATCTTAGGTTTATTTTCTTACCAGATCATTCAAGCACATGGTGGGACAGTAGACCCTACGCTTACGAGCAGATGTACTCATCTTCTTTGTGAAAGCCAAGTCAGTAATATGTATGCTCAGGTAAGCAAAGTAGTAACATRTATACATGCATGCATACTTTCATTTTGTTGTTGCAAAAGTAAGGGTTTGCAAAATGTACTTACTTGGATTATAGAATGTAATACAGCTTATAGAATATAAAATCAGAGCTTTTCATGATGCACACTCTTTTTCATTTTGCAGTTTATAGTATAACAAAATTCCATAATGCACATAGTAGACTTATTCCACAGAAACCCGCAGAAGGTGCTATGAGAAAGAGGCTTCTGAATAAGTAGAGAAAAAAACAAACCATTAAAAAGAGAACCTTWGTATTGCAGAAGAAGTCTAAACTAGAGATGTATTTCAGTTTTTAAAAGCTGTTTATGCATGTATTGATAGGCTTTACGAGAAAGGAAGAGATGTATTACAGCACATTGGCTGAACTCAATCTTGAAGAAGAAGAAAATGGTACCACCTCATCGAGCCCTTCATTTTCCRGTGGCATTTCCACCAGGAGGAAAGCCATGCTCTCAACACGTAAGAAGAAAAGACTTGCTTCCAAAAAATGCTTGTTTCACTTCATAAATATTATTAAAGTATAGCTAGAAGATGTTTATTCAAAGTAGCATATATGATTTTTTTTCCTCGTCTGAAGAAAAGGTTCTCTTGCTCTTAAGGTCCTATAGTGATATGGTGCATACCACCAAGTGATCCAGAGTGCTTTGTATGTCTTACTGAGTTCTAAGAGCTGAAGATTAACATCTCTGTTTAAGTTGTTATTCTCTTAAAAAGAGAAACTGAGGTACAAAGATTATCCATAAATTATCCATAGTAAGRTGACAGGAGTTCAGGCCTTCTGTTCTTTGGCTAACGGCACATCTAATAGTATATGCTTCCTTTTTCCTAATGGAATATTTTGAGGGGAGGAGAAGGATTGAGGGTTGAGGGTTGAAGGAGGCAGCATCTAGCAAAGGAGACTGTTAAAGGAAGGGGAAATTCCCAGCACATAAACAGCACCATTAGAGAGGAGAGGTGTGTGTGAAATGAAAACTCGCTATGAGCTCTTTCGTAGTAAACTGTAGTCTTTGTAAATAAGAAAAAGCTGACCAGAAGGATGAAAATGTTTCTTCCCGAGTCAGAACTAGTGATATAAAACTTGAGGTTTTATATATAAACAAATCATTTGTTTAACTGCACTTTAATTATGTTACAAGCCTTGTTTTAGGTGCCTATATGCCAAAGTTATGATACTGTATRTTCCATTATCATGTACAAAAAGTTAGAAAAAGCACTTCTGATAAAATGTTTTTCTTTTTTTAATTATTTGCAACTGTCTTCTATTTGTAGATAATCTCCGTGACTGGATTTGTTGACAGCGACAGAGATGACCTCAAACTAATGGCCTACCTAGCAGGTGCCAAATACACAGGCTATCTGTGTCGCAGCAATACCGTTCTCATCTGTAAAGAGTAAGTGGCTTATCTCTACAATACTTGCATGGCAGTTGCCTACTGCCATGAATGCTTTTCTTGATGTGTGAGGGGTTAGTTGCATCTGGTTATTATAAGGATGTTTGTTTTAAATTTATAGCGGTCAACTTGTGGTGCTGTTTCTTAAATTACTGCACACTTTTATTTTTTAAAAACTGCAGCCTCCTGAAGACAAGCCAAAAAAGAAAAAAACATTTGTGTCTAAGTCATCTTGACTGTTTTGCCATCTATAAGTGAAATATCATTTTTCAGACTAACTGTTCTAAAATATTGGGGAAGATAGAATTCAGTTAAACCTAGGTCTAATTTGGTTCTATCTGAGGCAGAAATTCTCCCCTGATTTGACTACGCTTGTTCTAGTATGTTGCAGTTAGAATGAATAATAGGCCAATACAGGTTTGCTGATATTTTAGGATTTACTGCTGGAAATTGCTGGTACTTATTTGATAAAAACATATTTTTTTCTTCTTCTTCTTAAGAGCCAGTGGCTTAAAGTATGAAAAAGCCAAAGAGTGGAGAATACCATGTGTAAATGCACAGTGGCTCTGTGACATACTGCTAGGAAATTTTGAAGCATTACGGCAGATACAGCACAGTCGGTATACAGTATTCAGTCTTCAAGATCCACTTTCTCCTAGTCAGCATCTAGTTCTAAACTTACTGGGTAAGAATTCTGTTCCCAATATCCTTTGCTCTGTAGCATTTTTATATGTAGCTGCTTGCAGGACAGAAGCATGTATCTTCTGCTGTAAATAAATCTGTAAGAGTTTGATTTCTGTTTTCTTTTTCACTTTCTAGATGCTTGGAGAGTTCCATTAAAGGTATCACCAGAGCTTCTAATGGTATGTTGAGTTACTCTGTATACGGGTGTTCTTACAAGGTTTTTCCATTGTGTTTTTACCTGTGGCACGTGCACATGGTGTGAGAAAGATGCCAAAGGTTCCCACACAGACCATCATGGTTTTGTACTTCCTGGTAGTGTTCCTTCTGCTTTATTTCTGTAAATCTGAGATCTGAATCTGAGCATAGAAATAATCTTTTGCAGAACTAAGAAACTGCAATGTGTTATACAAAATCTGTTTTCTTTAAAGAGATCTTAGGCTGCTGCTTCACTTTTTGATTTAGCATCAGACCTTCTTAGGTCAGTACTCCAGCACTTTCTGAAGATGAGGCCATTTAAAGGTTTTTTTTAAGTAAGAACACCCAAAATCAGTAACAACTTTGTTAGAATTCCGATTTAGCTTTAAATCGGACAAACAGTGTAAATTAAGGGTGGAACTGCTTTGTATCATCTCGTCAAGATATTGTTCTGAGAATTAAAAGTATAGGCATATGTACTAAATTTTTATATTTTTGTAATATATCATGCTTTAAAGAGTGTAGCTGGCAGTTCTAGAACTAATAGCAGTGCAAACAAGAGTAAGGAAACTAAGAATGCACCATGAACAAGATAGAAAACATGTATTTTTTGTCATGCATAGAGTGTATTCTGTGAAATATGTAAAATACAGTTACTTGTAAGATAGCTGGAAGAGCTAAGGTGGAAACAGCAACTTATTTTCTGACCTCCCTCCTTGTTGTGAATGCTTAGAAGGCTATTTCAGTTTATCATACTGAAAGCTTTCATGTTGTGATTTCTCCTCCCATTTCAGAGTTATACTTGACAACTGTTTTCACAGTGTCTGTACTGATGTAGGTAAAACCCAATTTGAACTAATGAATTCATTTCTGCAACAGGTGATTATCAGCTTATTGCACAAAAATGTTTTGCCTTACTTTTTCTGTTCTGAATCATTTGTTATCTCAGCCCTGTCTTACACAGCAGATGGAGAGAATTATGTGGGTCAGAAAGCCTGATTTAGGTACTTTCCTTTCTACCTTTGCTTTATGCTTCTTCTTGATCTGTGAAGTGATTCACAGAAGCTCATGATTTAGGTTGGAAGGGACATCTGGAGGTAAGTCCAACCCCCTTCAGGACACCCACATACTAAGAATATGATTTGGTAATAGAAAATGCTAGGTGTGTGGAAGTGTTGAACTAAGTACGGTAGACAGTTATATTCATCTTGGGATTTCAAGTACAGGGTCCCCCTTTGGGGATAGCTGGCTGTCAAATGGTGCTAGTGCAGTCAACCTTTTGTGTTTTTACAGTGGAATTACATTTTACAGCTRGAATGTTTATAAGAAAGCGACCAGAGGTTCTCTTCCCTTCTTCCCGCCTCAATCTATTCTTACTGGTGATYTTCTAGCAGAAAATCCACACTCCGGAAAACAGGGAGCAAAATCCCCTGTTCCTACCAAGGGACTGTCCTCCCAGTGAGCTAGAATAAGGTTTCCTGTCTTTCTGGTCATACGCCGTTAGCATTCCTCATTAAATTTCAGGTGTAGTTTGAAGGTTAAAAAGGAATGGGTGTCACATTCCTGCAAGCAAGAGCTGTGATTTCGAGTTACTCAGGCCAAAGAGAACCTAAAAGCTTTGTCTCTGCTTCCTGAGCAAACATCATAGCAGCTGATCTAGTATGGRGGAAGTGGGATCATCTGTCCAGTGAATATCTGAACATCCACTGGAACTTCTGTATATGTACTTAGGGAAGCTGAGCGCTTAAAATRCAGGTGTCAATAATTTCTATTGGTATTAAGGCACCTGAGTGATTATTGTAGTCTTCATGTATTTAACAAATGGAAAGGTGKTTTTTTTAGTCTCATTTCAGTCTCAATTTACTTATTCTTTGGATTTTCCTATAATGATTATCAGCTACATTTAAAGGAAAAAAAAATACTGATATTTTAGGTGGTCCATTTAGTTGCATAACTTTATGGAGCAGTTTTGATTAATTTTCAGATTTGCTGTCGAGTCAGGTGTGTAAGCTGCAGGTACACAGTATACATTTGGTAGCATTTCCTTTCAATTAAAGTAATATTTTAGGGGGATTTTTTTGTTTTTTAATGTAGTCTCAAAATAGTGGAGAATTGCTTTTCTGTTTCACAACATAAATTAGATGCCGTGCTAAATTCAAATTTAAATTTGTAAATGGTCTAATTTCAGGGTGTGAGGTTGCCTTTAAAACCAAAGCAAAATGAGTCCAGTCTTCAGCCATCTTCTAAAAGAGCAAGGTAAGATTAACTAACAATAAGTGGCAATACTCATTAATTTACTTTTCCACAGAACTGTAAGCTGGCCATCCGTATAGTGCCATACTGTGCCCTGCCAACTGGAATAACTGCAACATATTTTGTATGTTGCCAGCTACTCGATTTGATGTCTGAAGGAGTAGAACATAACTAGAGATAGACATTGTAAGGGAACAGGGAAAAAACAGAAAAGGGAAAATAGGAAGAAGAATTGGAAAAATGGAGGAAGGTTTTGTAAAACCTTAGAAGTGGGAAACTTCCCATGAGAAGAAAGAAAAATAGGAGATTTAGGCACTGTAACATATAGGAGTCTAGTCATGGGACAGAATTTGTTGTGCTAAATGTTTAGTTTTAATACAAAAAGTTGTTTTGTGCTTAAGTTACAAGTTCATAAACAGCCCACAGCAAGCAAGAGAGTACAAGAGAGTAAGTGAAGCAATACTAACCTACATGACAATCAGTGGATTTTCCCTGATATCAGGTATCAGCCTTCTGGTATTGTYATATTTTTTTGTTTGTTTGTTTGGGCTTTTTTGTAGGCTTTGCTGCATAGAGAATCATTTGAAGGGGATTGGTACATTTTATATGATAATTCAAATGAGAAATGAAAAGAACAAGAAGAAAAAATATATGTAAAGACAAATAGAAACGTAAGGAAAAAGAGAATGTACTAAAATAACTGGCAGATAATAAACTGTCTTCATAATTGATAACTTTGAGCCATTTTTGATTAGAAAAGACTCAGGAACTTTTAATGGATCTTTAAAGTATCTTCTAAGAAGTTGTTTTGATGTTTTCAAAACTTCTTAGATAATGGAGTGATCTCTTAAACGTTCAATTTTCATATCGCAGTCTGTGTGCCAGATACTTAGGCTTGCAGTTAATAGCGCAGTTATATTGCAAGACTGGTTTAAAAACTCAGGTACTTTTTTCTCCCRCCCTATCTCACCAGAACATACCTGGCATTCACCAAAAAGCTAACAATTATTTGTAAGGGTAAAGCATGCTACTTCAAAATTTAAGTAAAGTAGCCAGAGAATCAGGTGAATGTTTAGAGAAATACTTCATCTTGAGAAGCTATTCTGGAGATTGACAGTTGCTGGATTAGTCTTAATTCATGATTTTTCACTAGTTTAAGCGTGTCTTGTTCTCAGCATAGCARTTTTTTCTTCAGAAGACTGAGCCTACCTAATTTTTATTCATTTAAGTATTTCCATCAGTAAAAGTTGCAAGAGTGGTCTGGTTTTAAAATAATAGTAATACAGTGGAATGTGAAGTTGGGCCAAAGCTATATTTCACGTATTTTCTAGGATTGAGGACCTACCACCACCTACTAAAAAACTCACCCCAGAGCTGACCCCAATGGTGCTCTTCACAGGATTTGAACCTATGCAAGTTCAGCAATATATCAAGGTGACTTTCACACTTATCTCTTAGGAGCTATATTAGAGTATCTGATAACTTTTTTTCTGACATTTGAATTTCTGTTTTGTAAGACTTTATTAGCAATATCTAATGAATTAAAAAAACAGGTTGAGATTAGAGTGTAGATTTATGTGAACTTAGTTTTATTTGATAACTGTTCCTAATTTTGCCTTAGTTAATGGCGTTGTGCTTCTGCAATACCTTTTCTTTCTGTATGTATGTATTTTTAAAAGGCAAGGAGGCCCCTTCCACAATAGTTCTTAAATCAGCAAACTTCATGACCAAATTTAAGTGAGGAAAGAAGTGATAGTCATACTCAAGATCAGACTTGAGATTCTTCTAGCATAGTTGTTGTGTCTGTAATTCCAAATACTTCAAAGAAAGTTGGTGACAGAGCTTATGGCAGATGTGAAATAATGTTTTCCTTCGGAGGTTTTGTTTACTTCTCTAATAAAGCTCTTCTAAAACTTAACTTTGAATAACTTAAAATGTTTTTTTTTTAGCAGTATCAAAATCTAGTCCCTCTTTGAACCTCAATAATTACAAAATACTTGGACTAAAAGAACTTTTCATTTATGTTATTTGTCACATATTGGCTGATGTTTGTAATTTTTTTCAACTGATGACCTCAGTAGTGCATGAAAGATCCTGCTACTGATGCCTCCTCCAGAAAATCAAAATTAAACAAGGAGTAGTTTGAGTCTGCTGCATTGCTTAGAAATATGCATCACTTCAGTCATGTTGAAAAATAACTAATACCTTCTTTGTTATACATAAACTTATTTTTTGAGTAGCTGCAGTCTGTAGTTTTTTTTTCCCTTGCAATGTTTGCGTTTGAAACGTCATATTTAATATTTTGTAATATAAAATATTTTTTGGCATATCCCATACTGTGCCAGTGACAGCTCCTCCTTTTCTGTCATGTTGGTATCAGGTTTATTGTATGGAGAATCTGTTTTGGTAACAGCTATGGCTCACAAATATAAAAATGAACTTCAGCCTCAAGACATGTGAAGTTTAAGCCAAACTTGACAGTGATGATACCATTAAGATCTTCCAGAGTTTGGATACCTTCCTGAGGCTGGAGACCACCATCTTCTTGAGAGGGTGGGATAGTCTTTTTTCCTCTATTCCCAAAGGGCTCTTTGAAAACCAGAATGCAAGTCTGTCAAGATCTGCACTCATAGGTATACAGTTTTGAGGTGAACATATATTAACTGTGAAAATAACAGCCTTTGCCTGTCATAAGTATGCAAGTTTAGTATTTACAGGGGCTTTATGTATACCCTGAAGAAAATAAGTACTAGAGAGGCTCAGTGTCAGTGAATAGTATTCCTGTATCTTGTCTTTATAGTCAAAGTAAGCAAGCATAGTAAAGAAGAACTTCAAACATTTTCCCTGTCTTATTCTCTTGTTTATTATTGTCAGAGCAATAGAGGACAGAGCAATGCCAGAGACCTCTGATGGGCATCTAATAATGCACCTATTAGGCCTTCTTGCTTTGGTGACTCCTGAGGACTGATACAATAAAGTGACTTGAGTGTCTTAAATATTCATATTTAAAGATACTTTTGGAAAAAAAATGGAACTACATGGTGTGTAGACACTAGGTCTGTTCAGAAATTTTTGAATATTTTTGTTGCTTACATTTCCATCAGAAGTTGYACTCTATGTGCAGCCTTTCTAATTCCTGTGATAAGGAGTTGATTGGTTGTATTACTAATCTGTGCAGATGATTTATATCTTAACTGAAAAGATGGCAATTGTGATAAGATAGTTTGGTAGCTTAAACCAACAAAAAAGGAATAGTCACTAATGTCAGAAATACATGAAGCATGTATTTAAGAATACATGCTTTTCATGAGATGTTTTTATTTTCTATGAAATGACTAGGAAGATCAAGTTCACTGTAACTAGTCCATATATTATACTTTCTGTAAAGGAAAATAGCAAAATTATTAAAGCTTTTGCTTACTTTGACTTAATAAAATATTCCACTTAAAAACAAATTTGTATTTTTTTTTGGTCATTCCCTCTAAAACAACCAGAAATTACAGACCTGAATGTAGCTTTCAGCCTTCAGAAGAAATTTATGTCTGGAAATACCTGAATTTTGCATGGTTGTAAATTCTGTCCTTTAATCAGCTTTAGTAAAGTAATGACTGATACAGAGATCTCCTATCTTTACTATTAGGAGGTGAATTTTATTTGACGTTGCTGTTGTGATTCTCCATTTTTCTTCSATTTCTAAAAGACTATTCCATTCTAATTTGTATTTTGTACATCTTTCAGAAACTGTATATCCTTGGGGGTGAAGTAGCAGAATCTGCCCAGAAATGCACCCATCTGATTGCCAGTAAAGTGACCCGTACTGTCAAGTTCCTGACGGCAATTTCAGTAGTCAAGCACATAGTAACTCCAGAATGGTTAGAGGAGTGTTTCAAATGCCAGAARTTTGTTGGTAAGCTAAATTATTATAAATTTCTGTAGTAAACTTAAGGATGGTTAGATGCTTGATTTTGGTGTGCAAAGATGGAATGTATACTTAAGTATTTATTGTTTTGACTTTTGACTATAGTATCTTTTGCCAGCTTTCTAAAGAGTGCAGTATTGAAATGCGGATTTTAAGTTTGTAACAAGTCTGGTTATCATAGCTCATAACCCATGGAGAATTATTGACAAAGTTTAAATAATTATGCTGACAAGTAGCTTGTATTTCACTCAAAGTAGAAGTTTGTTGATATGGTTAAATAATGCTGTCACAAGCAACAATTATGTTTTCTTTCAGTGGAGCCTTCTTGCATTCAGTTTCCATTTTCTTTAATACATTTCCTTTAATTTGCTTTAATGCCTTTAAGTGAAGTGAAAGTATTTTTTTTTGTTTGAGTGATTAAATCTCATTTATTGATTTTTTTTTCTTATGATTGCAGTACTATGTAAACCCAAGATGATTTTGATTTCAATATTTTTTTCTAAGACTTAAATCTGTGGATAATTTTTAACTAATAAACTAGCAAACGTGTTTATAAATGTGGAGAAGATAACATGCTTGACTCAGTGTCAGTGAATTGAGAAATCAGCCCACTTGAGATCTATTAGAACACAAAGAAGATTGGGGGTTTAGGAGGATAACTCTTCTGATCTAGTACTTGAAGTACTTTACTTGTCYACTGAAATGTAGTGGATTTCTAACTAATGGGCTGCTTTCACTTCTGTACAAAAATGGAAAACATGGCAACAGTTTAGAAAAACTGTCATACTGTTTTTCTTCGTTTTACARATAAGTATTAATGCCATCTCATGCAGTTTGTTGGAATTGTCTATGAGAAAACATACCTCTTCTCCGTATAAAGATTTTTGCTCTTTAAACCTAAGTGTTTTGAACTATACCTGATTTAGGAATTAATTTAATAAAGCTTTTTGTGGAGAAGTGAAGTTAAGACTGAAATTCCCATGCAAAAAGAAATCAGCTAAGTAAGAAGGCAAGGAAAATGGCAATCTTTCCATCTCTGTGGTTAAGGCTGTGTAAGGACGTGAAGTCAGTTTTGGGGTTCTGACACAGATTGTCACGGTGATTTGAACATAATCTTTCTGCTCCTTTGTGGAGACTCAACAACTRAAAATTCATAAGTTTCTCCAATAAGTTAGGAAAGGGGACTTTTTAGGACAGTGGATGTTGCCAGATAAATAAGTGTAAAATACATGCACACTTAAGTTTTTCTGCAAGAAACTGTAGGTCATCCTTATAAGAAGTATAATATGAAAGGGGTATTATCTTATAATCATGTTAAAATAAATACGTTTTTAGTAAGTAATGACCATTATTTTCTAATCTGATTCAGCATAAGATAGGCTGTACTTTTTTTAAAAAAAAACTCTTTCCTGTGTTACATCATCAGTCTTTCTTTTTCAGATGAGCAGAACTTCGTGCTCAGAGATGCTGAAGCTGAGGTTCTTTTCTGCTTTAGTTTAGAGGAGTCTCTAAAGAGAGCACAAGTAGCTCCCCTCTTTAAGGTATGCAGTTTATAAAGGCATTTAAATGCTTGGACCTTTTCAACCTAACTTTCAGCTTTGGGACCACAGCCTCGTAGCTGAGGACAATAAAACAGACTAGCATATCATGTGTAGCATTTGCTGTAAGTTTTAGTTTTGGCATTATGCCTGTCTCCTGCCTGACCATCCTTGAGATGGATATAGCATCTAAGCCCTCTGAGTGACAAGTACCGATAGAAGTGAACAAAACATGCTCAGCATMGTTACAGTATTTGACCCCTCACAAAATCTAGGAGACTGCTGCTTTATTTGTAAAATGCCACYAGCACTTGCCCAGAAAATGAAAGACCAAGTTTGCACTTCAGCCTCAGGGAGTTCTACTCTGATACGCCTTGAAGACTGCACTTGCACCACACTGCTTGTTAAGATGATGTGAGACAGTCTTCATAGCTCCTGTTAAAATTATGCTACTGTGCAGAGACGAATGTAAAGATCCAAGTTTCTAGAGGTTCTTCAGCCTAATTGAATTTGAGGTGCTTTCTTGGGGCAAGCCACCCATAAAGGGGATTTTTATAGCACCTGATGAATAAGCACCTAAGTCTTGCATTAAAGCTATTACATTTCACTCAGTTCTGCAATCTAAATAGCAAGATTTTGTTTATTCTTGGATGGTAAAAAAAAAAAAAAAATGCTTTATGATTTGATCACTTGTATCAATCTCAGTGAAGTAGTAGGATTCTTTTTCTCAGAAAGTAATACATTGGCTATTAATSAAAAACTGAAATTGAAGAGTTCTTTTGCAGTCCTTTAAGCATCCTTGCATTTGAAGCAAGGAGGATTGTTCTACTTCTGCATCTCACCAACCTAGGTTTTCTTTTTTTAAAAAAAATCTTCATTTAACCATTGGTCATTTGAAGGTTTCCTAGCTGTTATTTTAAGTGTTGTAATAGGCACACCTAAGCTGTTCAGATTTTTCCAAAATCAGGGGTTGGCATCTCCAGAGAAAACAGATCAGCAGTAATTAAACCCAACTCATCAACTGATGGATTTGTTGTGGTAGGCTACTAAAAGCTGTGAGATCTACCACCASCTGACAGCCTGCCTAGTGATTGTAGAAGATGAGAGTTGCATGATAATAAAACTTGATGTGATACACATCAGAAATCAGCTAACAAAATAACACTCTTTTGTATTCTTTCTTTTCTCTTTTCAGGGAAAATATTTTTACATTACTCCTGGAATTTGTCCCAGTCTTTCCACCATGAAAGCTATTGTGGAATGTGCAGGAGGAAAAGTATTATCTAAACAGCCTTCTTTTCGAAAACTCATGGAGCATAAACAGAATAAAGTATGTGCAGTGTTGCTTTCTAAAATTAACTGAAAATATCTTACTGCATTATTGTGAGCTTACATCTATTTTTTTTTTCATTTAGAGTTTGCCAGAGATAATCTTGATTTCTTGTGAAAATGACCTTCATTTATGTCGAGAATATTTTGCTAGAGGCATAGGTATGTATAAGCTATCAATGTAATTTGTACATTATAGCTGTTGTATTGATTTATTATTATTTTACATGTACAGATACTTGTTGAACTTTTCAGATAAAAATAGAGCAATACTTGGTCTTATCCTGCAAGCCATGGAGAAGGCTGACCCAATTGCTTGCTAGATATTTCTARTTGAGGTATTTTCTAGCCACGTCAYGCCAAATCTTAGTGCTAGCTTTTTCACTCTGTTATCAACAGCATATGTTACCCATTTTTTGAGTTCTAGGCTGCAGAAGTTACTACAGAACATATCCAAGCTAYGTATTTTTAAAACTATTCCCATGTCTTTGTGCTGTGCTGCAATATAGCCATACTCAGTCTCTACCTGTTCTGATTTTTATTTATTTCAGTTTAAAAGAAGTGAGTCCTTTTTAATACCATACCTTCAGTTTTCAGATAAGGTTTCTCCTGCCCCCTATATACTCAAAAATAATTCGGAAGAGTTTCCTCAACAGTGCAGTAACATTGCCAGTCCTGCTCAGATTGCACTCTTCCTTGCACACAGCTTTTTTACTTCATTATGTTATTGCTAAAACTTTTTCAGACCCTGCAAGAGTTGTTTAGTTTTTTCTGCATCACAGTGCACATGTGATGTCATTTTGGTGCAGCACTATACTATTACAAATATATATATATTCTACTATATTTTTTTTTTGCAGGGTGAATATATTATTGGTCATCTTTCAATTAGTGCTCTTAAATAATGGCAGTAGAATTTTTAAGTTGTTTTRCCTTGAAGGGGAAATAGCGTAAGTTCAGTTATAACAGGAAGGCTATGGCTTGAACTTGGGACATCAGTCCTGCATAAGACAAGTTTATTGTCTTGGTGTTTATCAGGTTGGTGAAAAGATTTGGGTTTTTTCACTTTAGCTATTTTTACCTCAGTGTAAAAGCCCAGACATGCTGTATGTTTCACTTTAGCTTTTTTACTTCAATGTAGAAACCCAGACATTCTGTATTTCCTAACAGAGGCGCATGGGGAAATCTTGTATTTCCAGTGCAAGCAATGTGATGCTTGCATACTTTGTGATGGCTAGCGGGAGGGCACTGTCTGGTGGTAGGACAATGTTCATTAAAGTCTCTACGCGAAGAGCAGAAAGGTACAGAATAGCCTCTTCTGACACATATGCAGAATAAAGAATAATATCTTTATAGTAACCTTTACTAAACTTAAAGTTAAGTAAACTTTATACGTGTTTTCAATATTTCCAGATGTCCACAATGCAGAGTTTGTCTTGACTGGAGTACTTACTCAAACACTGGACTATGAATCATATCCTTTTTGTGTAAAGGCTGTCAAAAGCGTAAGGCAGTGTGGTTTATTAAATGGTTTTCTTGATTAGAATGTAATTACTTGCATAATTTTTAGGATGCGTAATGTTTGTTTACCCGAAAAGAGAGTAGTTTAACACACAGATAACCAGGTTAAATTCAAAGTGGAATTAATTTCTGCAAGAAAATACTTCGATGGACGGGGGAGGCAGGATTGTCAAGACTGTATCAGTTGTAGAATTTTAAGCAGCAGGAAAAATAGTTGTCACTAGTGACTTATAGAAGTGGAGAATACCTCTACTGAAGAAGATTATAAGCCCTGCTTAATAATTGCAGTATAGGAAAATGAAAGGTTCTGTTCTGTCTTTTTGAGTGTTTTTAAAAGCTCTGTTTTGCAGATATTTTTCAAAGTTGTTGTTCTTAACAAACATACATATAAATTTACTTGATGGATAGTGAAATGCCTTACTGCTTCGGAATTCTTGGAGCATTAAATCTAACCGTTCAGCCATTGTACAAAGTAACTAAAACTTCCTGTGGATGCTGTTTTCCAGCTGTTTTCCTAGGGATGATGAGCAGTTTAAAGCAGGAAAGCAAAAATAAACTGCATCTTTTTAGGATGTGTAATTTTATTATGAGGAAACATAATTTACTATGTTTTGTATTATACTACCATTTTAAAAAAAGCCCACTTTAGGTATCATGATTAGCCAGTTTTTAAGCATTTTAACATAAACAATGGTACTTCAGGCCAAAAGTGTAATTTGGATGTAAAATAAAAGGGCTTGCTGTCTATTAAATTATGGATGTTGAAGATGAAAATGTTTTGTACTTTATTTTTATTTCCTATACTCTATTTTCTTTTATATTGATATTTTGCCCACATTTTAAATAAATGTACTTTTAAATGTTTGACTCTATATTTTAGTGGTGGATCATTTTTTTGAATACTGTGCAGTTATGGCACTCTGGTAAGGGTAAACTAATCTTTTTCCGAGCAATGTAAAATTATTTTAAGCTTATTTTACCAGGTATGTTTTAATATATAAAAGCCCAGTACGTTAAAGGGAAATTGTTGTAAGTGTATAAATGTGTTTTTTACTGATACAAAGGAATAGCTTGAAGGAAGGAGCAACTATAACCCTACGTATTATGTTGTTGTGAAAACTTTTATTTGTATAGTGAGTTTTACTAAATAAATATTAAAAAACAATCTCCCAAATCTATATTCAACTTGTATTTCCTAATACACAGAGGTCTAAATAATTCAAATTTACCATTTTACCACTGAAGATTGTATAGATGAAAAATCATCCTAAAAACATAGTCTTTAATCAGTAAGCCATTAAATGCTGATGGGGAATGCAAATATTCAGTTGTTTATATAGCATCAAGCATGTTATGGCATGTTGTGAACCATGCACAGAGCAAAAAAAGTAAGATTAAAACTATTTTAAACTGTAGCTCACCGTACTTTTTCAAGCGTTTCACAATTTTGTGCAGAATCATTTTACAGAGAAGCTTTTATAAATATAGTAACATTAAACTGAGAAAAGCTGCTGTTTTGAGCTTAAGCAAAGCTTTCTGTGGGCAAGTTATTAATTTCAAATCTCTCTTTTGTGTCAAGGCTTAAAATATAAATCCACCTGATATTTGGCCACTTTTCCCGTTGCCTTTCTTTTCATGCCTTAGTTCAGCATGGTGCTTAAGCAAATGACAAATTCAAGCTACACAGTGAGAGTAAATTTTAAGGGGAGTGAAATCTCACTGAGGTCAATACTATGCCTATTAACTGTCTTTGCATGCACTGGGTTCTGGAGCTAACCTGATTTATTCCTGTTTTAGTACTATTATTTATTGTAAGTAATAAGGGGCTACATGATGGTGACAGTGACAGTAAAATTTCTATCAGTATGACTATTGGTAAGGTAACAAACTGTAGAAATTTCATACTTTTGGCTCAGGATGTTTTTCAATGTATCGGAACTTAAAATGGTGTGGAACAGGGTGGGGGAAATGGTACTTTTCCCCAAATTCCACTTAYATGTAACAGCAGGGTTAAGTACTTTTTTTGTTCAGCTTTTCATGGTACAATCTCCTCTTCATTACAAGATTAAGTAAAAAAATCTTCAGTGTGGAGACTTAGCTCTAGAAGTTGATAGCATTTTTAACAGTTTTAGTTTCTGAAAGTAACAATAAATGAAAAGGAAGGAGGGGAATGTGATGGGAGTTAAACACATAATAACTGAATAACTCATTTTATTGTGGATGGGGTGTGAGAGCACCTCTGCAGAGGCCCCTGCAGAAAACATACCTCTTAACATATTGAGTTGAACAAACTAATTTCAAGTAGGTGTCTGCTTTTTTAGACAACTGAAGATAGGTGAGATGAATCCCACCATAAAGAACAACAGTAGTGCATTGCAAAAATACTATTTTTTTAATGGAGAAGAAGATATACCATTTTTTTTCTCTTAACAAGCTAACGAGACCTGTTGCTATCACTTACTGCAGAATGAAACTTTTCACTGGGGGAAGAAGAAGCAGAGAAGCCAAGGTTAAATGCATTACCAGTTTCTGCCTTAGCAACATAAACTGCTGGACTTCGTAGTTTATTTATCCCTTTTTTAAGATTAACTTCTCCCACCTTTTCCACAACCAAGCAGTGCTGAGGATACATACATACGCCTTTGACAAAAAGAACTATAGTTAAGTGACAATATCAAGGCAATAGCATCTGAAAGATAAATTTTAATTTTGTGAAAGCTATCCAAAATACTGTCAGATATTGCACAGAGAAGCTTGAAGAAAAGCAAATGCAATCATGGAACAAATGAACCCCGTGGGAAACATGAGTGGTGACACATCTGTTTCATCATCAGTGGAGACGGTGTGTTTATTTAGCCAACATACAAGTATKACTGATTTGATTAACCTTTCAATTAGAGTAAAAAACAGAACCTGCCAAGAAATAGTCCTTCAAGAACCACGGGAGCTGTCTAGAGCCAACTGGCTTGCACAGATGTTGCTGTGTGTGCGATTAGTGGTCAAGAAAGGATTTGATGCAGTATTCTGATACTAGATTGCTATTATGAGCACACTTTCCTTTTAATGGAAGGGTATAATACTCAAAGCGTCCCCTATTTGATTCTGATGTCTCCTCTAATTCTCAGAAAAAAAATAACTTCATTGCTTAGTTACCTTGTAGGAACTTGTCGCTTCTTAACATTTGCTAGTGTTCTTTGTAGAAAACCTTCCTGATAGTACAAAATAAATAATGAAACGTTTCAAGTAAACCTTAGAGGATGTTCCACAAACATAGCATTTACAGATCCATTAAAAGTTAGGAAGATCTGTTCCTCCCTCACTGTCCTGTTCCTTTCACTTGCCCTTAGTCATTAAGCAGCACTGTAGAACAGAATCATAAAAGTGAAGTTGGAAGCAACCTCTGGAGATGCGTTCAAGCTTGGCAAATGCTGAAGGATGGACATTCCACAACCTCTGTGGGCGACCTGTTTCAGCACTTGGCCACCCTCCTAATAAATAAATAAACAATCCTTACATCTAATCAGAATTTCCCATCTTCCCACTTGTCTGTTGCATCTTAGCCTATTTCCTGGGGTGCATTGGGAAGAGTGTTGCCAGCAGGTCGAGGGAGGTGATCCTGCCCCTCTACTCAGCCCTGGGGAGGCCTCAACTCGAGTGCTGTGTCCAGTTCTGGGCTCCCCAGTATGAGAGAGACATGGAGCTACTGGAGAGAGTCCAGCGTAGGGCTACAAAGATGATCAGAGGGCTGGAGCACCTGCCCTMYGAGGAACGGCTGCGAGAGCTGGGCCTCTTCAGCCTGGGGARGAGAAGACTSAGGGGGGATCTTAYCAATGTGTACARGTACCTGAAGGGAGGGTGTCAAGGGGCCGGGGCCAAACTCTTTCAGTTGCCCCATGTGACAGGACAGGAGGCAATGGGCAGAAATTGAAGCACAGGAAGTTCTACTTGACCGTGAGGGGGAATTTCTTCCCCGTGAGAGTGACGGAGCACTGGACCAGGTTGCCCAGAGAGGTTGTGGAGTCTCCTTCTCTGGAGATCTTCAAGGCCTGCCTGGAYRCAACCCTGTCTACCATGCTGTAGGTGACCCTGCTGAGCAGGGAGGTTGGACTAGATAATCTCCAGAGGTCCCTTCCAACCTTGCTGATTCTATGATTCTATCTCTGATTAAGAGTACCTCCAAAAAGATTCTGGCTCTGTCTTCTTTCTGCCTTTCTATTAGGCAGTTGCAGACAGCAGTAGGTCCTCATCTTAGGGCTGAGCCCTCTCCTTAAACCTAGCTGTCAGCCTCTCCTTGTGCATTGGTGTGCATTGCTCACGCCCTCTAATCATCTTGATGGCCTTCTGCTGGACATACTCTAGTAGGTCACTGGGGATTTTCTTGCATGGGAGAGCCACAGACTGGACCTCATATTCCGGATGTGTTCTGACAAGTCCAGAGCAGAGGGGAATAGTCACTTCCCTTGACCTGCTGGCTGTGTTCTTGTTAATATGGGCCAGGATGTTGTTGGCCACCTTTGTTGCAAAGATACAYGGCTTTTTCAGGTTTTGCCTGTCCATGAGGATGTCCCCTCTTCACCTGTCTTCAGAGCCAGTTGTTTCATCATAAAAAGCAATCAGACTTAACAGATGCAATCTATCCTTGGTAAATCCATCTTGGCAATTGCCAATCACCTTCTTGTCCTTCATGTATCTGCAAAAGTCTTCAAGGAGGATTTACTCCTAAACCATCCGAGGGACTGTGGTGAAGCTGATTGGCCTGTAGTTCTCTGGGTCCTTCTTGCCCTTTTCACATCATTAAGATCCTCCCCCAGCCACCATGACCTTTCAAAGGTGATAGTAGCCTTGTGAAGACATCAACCAGCACCCTCAGAATCATCCCCTCTGGTCCTATGAACTCATGTATGTCCAATTGGCTTCTGTGGTCCTAGCTCCTATTTTCCTCTACTGTGGACAATGCTGCTCTGCCATACACTCTCTTGGTACGCTCAAGGACCCGGGAGGCCTGAGGACAAATCTTAATCAGTGAAAAGAGAGACAAAAAAGGTACTAGGTGCTAGGAGATTGAATAAATTAATATATATATTAGGTAAGAACTACTATGACCCTTTTCACAGATGTGAATTGAGGTTCAGAGAGAAATTTGTACTGGGAGTAGTGAGGCAGAATAAAACCTATGTTGCCTAAATTCTGAGTTTACATCTAGAGAGTCAGTCAAAGTCCATTCCATTCCCCTTTCTTCTGCTTGCCCTGTGCTGCTCACAGCAAGAATAAAGATACTCCAAAGCAGTGAAGCCAAGGAATGACAGCAGAAGAAACAGGGTATCCATGACTGAAAGAAGAAAAGGGACTTACGGGCTGACCCCTCGAAGAACAAACAGGGCTTAATAGGGACAAGTTGCCTAGAATTTCTACAGAGCCATGATAAAGAATACAAAAAGGAAATTGTAGATGTGTTTTTCTTAACCTGCAGCAGTTACGCTCAAAGAAACGTATCTCCAAAATGATTTCATTGCTACATACATTCTGCATGAAGCACCATAGGGTACAGGCAGTTCTTTCTTGTTGCTTTCTTACGAGTCTTCAGAATCTGTGTTTTCATTCAAAAATAAAAAACAAAACCAAAAAATACCCCGATAGTTTCAACTTGTGGTTTCCAAATATTTCTGAGTCTGGCTAATACTGTGACATTTACAGAACATGAAACAGTGGTTCTGAGACATGCACTATCTACCCAATTCATTTCACTCAGTGCTAATGATGATACTTCAAATGTCAACATTGTTAGCTTGCTGCCTATCAAAGCTCAAAGGAAAAGACACGATCTTCAGGGGATGAGCTGTGTACTAATTTTTCGGTGAGGAAGAGCTTTCCCTAGCACTAGCAAAGGGGGTTAGGAAAGTGCTATCTCTTTTTTTCTACAATAGAAATCCAGAGTCTCTTTGGAATACAACAGGCCTCTCTCAAGGGACAGGCAAGCTCACGATGCTTCCTCAGGGGGATATATGCGCTATCCCTGGAGAAAGTCAAGTGAAAAAAAGCCCGTTTGAGCCCATGGGAGATATTCAGCACTCTACCAAGGGAATTTCAACCTGCAGAGAATACACCCAGATGACTTTGAAGAGCAAGTGAGAAAAGCTTGGTAAAATATTCCTGCCCTTACCTGTGTGGTAGATTTGATCCTCAAGTGTTGTTTTCTCAAAAAGGGACCGTGCTGCGTGTCCGCCAGGGAGAAAAAGGGCATGGTGTTCAGTTTATCCTTACGTAGGGATCCCAGATCAGATACAGCTTTTTGAGTGGATCTGCTAGGACATTTCCTAGCTACTCCTAAAGCAAAAAAGTCTTCTAGGCTCAATAGGCCAAATTTTATTTGAGCAAGGCTCATAAGTGCCTCGCTTCTCCCTTGCCAGCCAGTCTCCCCTAAGAGACTCCACTGGAGGCAGCATCCCTCTTCCTATGGGGACGTGACATATGAACAAAGAACAAATACGTGAAGCAGAGTCCTCATAATCCCCAAAGCACTGTAAAGTGCAACATTGGCTTAGTTTCAGGAGAGAGCAATAGTGTTAAATTTTGAATATCCTGCTGAGCAATGGCACCTCCTCAACATTTTCACAGCTTTTGGAAACATCCTTTTCTATTCATAATTGTCATTTACATTTGACAAATTCACAGCCTCCTGTGAACACTGACTCTTTCCTACAATCCTTGTCTCCTGTAGAAAGATACTTTGCAGAAGAAGATGGGGAAATGACTTGCTCAGGGAAGCTCTACATTCCAGTTGTACGTGGTGAGGCACAGCTAACCTATAGGGCCCAAACTGGTAGGAGCCCATTAGCCTTCCGGAGCTGGAAGAGGATTTCAGCTATGCACTAGCCAGGAACCTGAGCCAAGAGCAGGGAGCCCTCACAGCAGGAACTCTCTGAAGGGAAATACGTGAGCTGAGTGGCATCAAAACCTCTTAGAATGAATCATCTACATGCTTTTTTTAGAGGTAATTTAATGTATGCTGCTTGATTTTGCTCGGTTTAAAGTATGCACAAACTGGCACCGAGTTAAGGGCTAGAATATAGCCCCGGCTCATTACGATTTCGCTCTGCTTTACTCAAGTGAATGTGGGATCTTGATTTGTCTGAAGCCCAAAGAGGGCACAYTGGAGTTGGGTGCAGGGAASTWGGTACCAAATTCCTTTTCTTTGCCTCAAGACTCATAATAGTGTCTTGCTGCAGAAAGAATACTTGACTGCAGTGTACAGTGAGGTACATGGAGCTGACCTGCTGAGGTCTGAGGTTTTTTTCGATCTTCCCTTCCTGGGTCCATGTCCCCTTGTCAGCTCTGAACTGAACCATCACCAAATTATGCAATCTCCTCATTTCATCATAGTCCCTGACTATGTCAACCTCTGCAGAAAATGCATTTCTCCTCCTGTAATCAACTTCATTCAGATCTTCCAGTGAGCATCTTAGTATGCTTTTTGTTCTTTTTTTCCCCCCTCTTATTATCTTCCCTACCTCCTTTAATCCCTGCAATAAGGAAATTTAATCAGGTCTTCAATTCTTGAAGCAAAGAACGTCCCCAGAAATCTAATGAAGTGTTTGGACACCTCTGAGCCTGGTGGTTTATAATCTATCTATCCATCTGTCTTTCCAACTTTGCAACCAGCCCTGCTTTAGCAGTATGCTAAACCAAGCTAGCAAATGAAAATAATGCAAGTGACATTTCAAAAGAAAATAGAATTTCAGAAGCTAGGTAGTGTCGAGCCAAGATGCAACAGCATTGCCAAGCCAACACACACTTATCCTTATGACTCTGGCTTCCACAACTGTTAGATGAATAATGAAACAAAAATCAAGATTTACTAAGTATTAAGCCCCTTATTTGAGATATTTGTTTACTATCTGCTAAAGAAACACAGAACCCTAATCAACAGAAAAGTATGGAGTACATTTCTAGATATTTTGCCAGTAAGAAAGGTAACAGTTTTCTCTTAAATCTTTTTTAAGCTGTGGGACTAAGAATTTTGAAACCTGCAAGAGGTTAAAACTGTTTTTTCCCAAGATTGTTTCACACTTAATTCAGTCTGGGCAGTCTGAGCCACTGCATCACACTACGTGTGTGCTTTGCTTCTTTCCCACCGAAGCAGTTGCACYGAGCCCAAGGCAATGAGGCTTCCCTTGAAAGGTGAGGAATTTGGGCTCTAGTAGTCAGAAGAAGGTAGAATCGGTTTCTGCACAAATAATTTCATATTCTGGACTCCTCTGCAAGCAAGCTGATGATAGTAAACTGCAAAACATGCAAGTCRGCACTGCTGAGTACAGCACATCCTCTTCAGGGAAGGGGATTTAGGTTTTGCTATCTCATGTGGGCAAAGTGCAYGCACGGAGCCTTTCTATGGCAACTCTGCTTTAACTGGATCCTCCAAACCCACCATCTTCCTGTGGAAGGCAGAGMATGGTGCAGTATATGAAGTGGACAGGATATTGAAAATGCAATGGCAAGTGAGGGAATTAAAAGTAATGGATTTTGTGYATTTTCAAGTAGCCCTGGGTGTCCTCTGCCAAGTCGCTGAACCCTCCAGGGCGCTGTTTGCAATGAGAAGACCAGCTCTCATTTCTGCCGTCGCTGGCGGGGATGCTATTTCTTCCACTTGTCCTAGTCGGGTSTTCATGTCAACGTGGGGGTTGCCAGCATGGCTCCAGAAAGGAAATAAAGCATTTTGTTCACTAGCAACTTCTCCAGAGTTTCTCTGCAGCCTGGCAGGTCGTGGAGGCACATTGGCATGAGTGTCCCAGGGTGTGTGTGTTCCCCCCAGCCTTCCTATCTCAGCTAGCAGCGACTGACATGATTTAATTTCCTGTCCTACCATGCCAAGATTTCTTTTACTGCAGACTGCATTTGTACTTTTATTGAACAGATAATATAATAAAATCTAGTTATTAAAAAAAAATCTCTCTAAATCTTGGAGACAGAAGCAAGCAGAAGAAAATAGAGCTGCATAACATTTGTAAACCGCTCTGATTTGTTTTGTTGTAAGGTAGAAAAATAACTGAAAGRAGAATGGACCAAATGCAAGCTCCATTTTGTTTTTCAAATATCCAGTTGTTTATATTTGCAGTGAAATTTCAATATTAACAAACCCTTGGAAGTACTGTTGCAGCTGTGACAACCCAGAGATATTACAGAAAGCTTTACACAGAGAGCAAATTGGACAACCGATGTAGACGATCGAACTGGCCGAGCCCTAGMACATATGCAGATCTGAACAAAAGCTTTTGTGATTGAAAACTCACGTGTTTTATTCAGTGACCTCAGGTGGTTCAGTGAAAAGCATTTTCCTTCCCAACAAGCTTGCTCCCCTACACCCACCTGCTGGGCTATTTAAGCATGAACAGTACAACTCTGCGAGAATTAAAACCTTCCTACAGGAACAAGAGGTGCTTCTCTCTGTAGACTGTTAAATTCGCCAAATGTCAGATACCCAGAGCCATCACAAAACCTAGCTAGGGGCAGTCTAAGAAAGATATAAGGGCTAAATGAAATACTGAGGTCAATAGATGGGTCACAAGGAGGCGTGAATGCAAAAGATGTGATTGATAGTTAATTGTAGGGTAGCTCCAAAGAGCTAAGTCGTTGGTCTTCAGCCTAGAGGCAGAAAAGCTAAGCATCTTTTGGAAGCATAGTGCCATCCTGCTTCTTCCTATGCAAACCTCAAGAGAGATGCACGGGTAATACTGAGCAAGACCAGAAGCTTAATCTACTGCCTACGAGCAATGAAGAAAAATGTACTCTCCCCAAAAAAAAGGCTAGCAGGAAATTTCTTAAGGCTAAGAACCTCTGGGATCTGTGAAATTAGTAACTTATTCCATTTATATTGAAATATTTTGCAAAAGAATGTCGATTTGATGAAATTTGTTTGGAGCTTTTTGAGTAGGAAGGCACAAGGAATTATTAAGGTATGAAATAAAGTAGCTGGAATGAAACAAATGAAGAAAACAAAGCAGAAACAAAACATTTTATGCCACTGTAATCAAACTTGCTCACCATGGGGAAATCGGAATGGGAATTCAAGTTTTCAGTTCTGCAGCAGCATCACTTGATAACTGCTGAAACATTGCAGAGGTTTAACAGTTTATCCAAACTCTGATAAGGAAAAGAGATGTACTGAAGAAACTTTTCAAGTTTTTATCCCCCTCTATGGCTGTGCTAGGTATGAAAGCCAACCTACCAGCTCCTTCCGGTAGCACCTCTAATGAACAAGTAATACCATGTAGCGCTGTAGGGTAGTTCAGCTGCTGATTTATTTTGGTGGTCTACCAAACCACCATGCGAGAAAAACAAAGGCAGAAACTAAGTTCATTTGCTGGGTAAGGAGGATTTTATTCCATTACCCCCTTCCCCCCCCCAAGAAAAATCCCTCGCCAAAACTCAGCCTCCACTGTCTTATATTCTTTAGACAAACATATATATATATATATATATAAAGCATTTCCTAGGCTTGTCTACTTATCAAATTGAGAAACGGCAGAGTTGTGCTGTGCTGCTTTGTCACGGTGAACACAGCTTCCCAGGTCTTTAGCAATATAATATTTCCTTTTGTTTCACTACAAGAGAATTTAGTACGTCRGTACCAGCAAAGACTGAACAGCTCTCCCTTATTAAGCTGGGATTTGCCCTTTAGCTGCTGAATCCGGAGAAGAAAGTCCAGGTAAATTCAGTCCCCAAGGCATGAAAGCATATGTTTAACGTAAAGCATGGAAATATTTTTACCGACCTGTCTTGGGATTATCACCAAATTTCAGGCTAAACCCACACCAAAAGCACTTTGCAGAGCCCGAGGGTAACCAAATACTGGATGTGCAGTATACCTAGAGCCACGCGGACAGAGCCGCAGACGCCTCGTGCCGCTCTCCCCAGTTAGCACCGCTCTGCCTCCACCGCAGCGTTACCCGTCGTGGAGTTCGTCTTCCAAAACGTGGGCAGGCGACCGCCGCGCTGCAGAGACCGAGCCCGCCAGCTCTGCCGCTGACTTGCCCCTTGCAGGTCTGTGCTTAGCCAGGTCGCAGTGACTCACAGCTGCTGCAAAAACGGAGACTGAAAAAACAGCTCATCAGCAGTAAAAAAGAATAATAATCTCTGATTCTCTTCTTCCACTCATAAAATGCGGAGAACCTCTGTGAAAATGTTAATTGTTACACCTCTGTAGAAAGCAATACAGAGCGAGTATGGAAAATACCTCGGGCATACGTGCCTCTTCCTCCAGGACTGCTCGAAGCGGGTCTCACCTACGCTCCTGCAGACCCGGGGCGAGGACGCAGCCCTGGTGTCCCAAGAGGTCCGCGCCGCCGGCGCTGCCGTCCATCGCCYGAGCCGCCCGCCTCTTCGAGCGCCGAGCTACGAGTCAACGCCTGCGGCAGAGGCTGCCGTCGCGGTTACCACCGGCAGCTCCTCCGCGCTCTGCTCCTCCTCCGCGGACACCTCGCGGGAGCAGGAGGTGGCAACAGAACGAGGCCGCCGTTTCAGGCGGGGCAGAGCCGTGCCGGGACGCCGGGACGGGCAGGATCGGCGTGGCGGTGGCAGGGCGAGCGCCCGGCGCTGCCGCGTGCCTCTGCGCAGCAGGGACACCAAACCTCACCTGCAAGGGCAGCGTCGAGTGCAAGCGGGGAGGTTTCTCCGGGGAGAAAAACGGGGCTCAAAGGCTCCAGGTCAAGCAGGAGCCCGCTAATGCCGGTTGATTTGGCTTGCTGCTCTTCCCGGGCCTGGCAGCCCGGCGGCACGCGGCGCTCCTCGCTAACCCAAAGCTGGGGAGAAGCAAGGCATCTACGAACGGCTTCACTAACTAAGGTCTGTTATTTATATACCCRCCCTCGCGAGAACTCCAGGTGAGTCTGATGTTTGCTGGACACAGATGTCCCTCCCCTAAGACCATATTTATTTATATTTAATGCTAATGAGAGTTAACTATTTATACACTGCTGCATAGCTAATGCACTGCTGAGATTCATGGCTGCTGAGCCTCCAGCAGACACATCCTTGTCTCTCACGTTCGAGTTCACCCGTCATTAGCACTTTCTACCGCAAAGCCATGACCTTAGCGATGAACAGAGTCACYGCAAAGCGCCCCCGGGCCCTCCTGTGCCCTCTGGTCTGGTGGTGCCATGCAGAAGGGCTCCTCYACGCAAGGACGGTCTCAAATACTGCGGCTCAGCTGAGTGACATGCATACCAACGCCCGGTGCTGCCACCCCCGGGTGCTTACGATCCAGACACTGATTTGACGGTCATAACATTTAAAATGTACGTTAGCTATCTAATTCTGGAGGTTTAAAACTTTAAGTATGTCTTCAAGCCTTTCTGGGCAGCCAGARGATTAGAAATTTGCTTTTAAATAGGGAATTGAGTAACTAAGGTTAGGAGTTCGTGTTATTCATATARCTCCAGCARCCGGAGCTTGAGTTTAAAATAAAGTAAAATTACTCAGCTCGCAGTTAGACGGGGAGCTGGCAKCTTTTGCAACCTCAGTATCTACCAAGGGTGCCAGGTTGAAAGGAAAGCTCTCAAAATGTGACCCTCTGTACGGAGCTGTCATCGCTGGGTTGTGAGCTCTTCATAACACAGTGAAAGCATGAATCACGATCGTAATTGAGTTCTTCAAAAAAATCCTGTTGTATCCTGAGTATGAAATGCCTAATCAAATCATGTTTACTGCTCAGCGCTAGGCTGCTAATTTGCTTTGATTTGGAATTTAAAAAGATAATTGCAGATGTGCGTGTCTGCGTAGGTTTCCATGAAAAGACTTTCCTCTCTGTTTAGTAAGCAGTCCATTAACATGGACTGCATTAATTTGACTTTCCTTTTCCACTGTGATTGGTTTTAATCCATCCTTTACAGGTAGAGATTGAGCGGGAACGCTGTTCTGCGTCTCCGAGAGGCTGTACGTGTGCACACACCGCAGCAGCGGGCCGCGAGACGGGCACCTAAGGAGCAGTCTCCTCTCGCAGAGTCCCGGGACTCAAGGGAGATTTCTGGGACCCCCCTTGCCCTACAAAAATCGCTAGGGAAAATCCCATACAGATGCTCATGTTTTGTAGCTCTGCTCTTGCTGCTGTCCGTGGCAATACAACAAAAACACTGAAGYATTTTTACTCCTGTTTTAATGTTAATAAATGATCTGAATGATCTGAAAAGTGTAGACAAAAATCTCCCAGCATGATATAACACAGAAAAATAATTCCCGTTTGTCTGATCGCTGTTCCTGGGGGTCTGCTGCAGCCTGCAGCCCGCTGCCAGGCAAAGTCCTGTTCCCCTTGGTTGGGCCCTGACGGCGGTTGCTACCAACTCTCTGCGGCCCCTCGCACAGTCAGAGGCCGTCCACGCCGGGTGGACGCTGGAGGAGAACGGCAGAAAGCTCCTCTGCTGCTTTAATGATTGCTTCGCTTTCGGATGGCTGCAGAGATGATGTTGCCAGCTCCAGATCCAGCCACGGCTCCCTCCGCAGTGAAGAAGCTGATGAGCCCAAGTGCAGATGTCGACACAGCGGACACCCCTGGTTTAGTTGATTTAATCCCATTGACTTTAAAGGTAAGAGTCAAGGTAACCTGACATCATGCATCTAGCGTAAGGAAGACTTCCATGCCAGGCTGGTTAGCTTGGTCTCGCAGTATTTATATTTTGAAGACAGTGTTAGCTATGGCCATGAAAATGCAACAAAGGAGACCAAGGACTTGCTGGCTGCTGAGAGAATCTCATTCTTTCCCACTCAGAAATTAGTATAAAAACTCATCTTGAATTGACTGGTGTGAAGTCAGGCTTAATTGGGTGGAATTGAAATCTCATTACAATAATCCAGGCATGTGGAGTTCAATTAGTGGTTCTGCCTTTGCACATTGAAAGCAAAGGGGAAAAGGTAAAGGACATCCTGGATATTGCTATAATCTCTTCTTCATCTCTCCTCTCATTTCCTGACCAGAGTGAATCTTATTAGTAATGGGCCTATTCTAGCTTTTGCTTGTGCATATGCACTATATGCAATATAGGYTGACCAGAAACAGGGTAGGCACTGCTGTCATCTTCTGGCATGGCTTTAATAGCATGCAGAAACATGCATTACAATTGATAGATTGTCTTCCTTCTGATCGTGCTTGCAAAGGGACAGGAATCAGTTTTTCTGGTCTTTAGCAATGCACATTTTCTTTGGAGATAGTTCTTTCAATATTTTTCCCACGTATGGAAATGGGAGTGATTAATTATTGTAACTTCCCTAAAGAGTCTTAAATG